>NC_053028.1:408293880-408512725 GCF_003073215.2 Triticum urartu
GGAGGCGATCGAGTCTTGTGGGGAAAAGTGCGCAAACCTCTGCAGAGTGTACAAACTAATCATGATTAGCCGTGTCCCCGGTCATGGACATCTTGAGTATCTAGTACTTGAATATCATGTGAATCTCATCATGTTACTTCTAATTAATGTCGTTGGGTTTTAATTGTTCACTTAATTGGGATCGGAATGCTGTCAACCATTCTCGATGTTTCACAACCACCATGATAGTTAAATAAATTTATTCCTTTGTAGTAGGGAAAAACTGGCTTTACGCAAAAACTGTAACCATAGAGCTTTCCACCAGCCATATATGCCTATAGTATAGCTGTTTCATTCCATTACTCTCTATGTGTTACTTTGCCAGCATATTCCATGTGCTGACCCGTTTTCGGGCTGCAACTTCTCATGTTGCAGACTTTTCAGACGACGAGTAAGGTGCTTTTAGGTCGTGGTTCTATACTCAGTGATGCCGTTGGAGTTGATGGACCCATTTATCTTCCAAGTCTTCCGCTGTTATCGACACTAGATGGCCTTAAGCCATATTTATTGTAATAAGTTCTCTTTGAGACAACGATGTAATAAGTGTGTGATTGCCACTCTGCTATAAATCCTTCGATGTACTGTGTGGTGTTAGCATTACTGATCCAGGGATGACACCCGAGCACAGTAGACTTGATCCATTCAGGTCGGGTCGCCACAAGTGCATCTACATACCCTTGTAGGTCACGAGCGGAAGCGTTCAAGAGAACGGGGTTGATGGAGTCGTACTCGACGTGATCCAAATCATTGAAGATCCTAGCGCCGAATGGACGGCACCTCCACGTTCAACACACGTACGGAGCGAGGACGTCTCCCGCGCCTTGATCCAGCAAGGAGGAGGGAGAGGTTGAGGAAGAGGGCTCCAACAGCAGCACGACGACGTGGTGGTGATGAAGCTGCAGTACTCCGGCAGGGCTTCGCCAAGCTCTTATGGAGGAGGAGAGGTGTTGGGGAGGGGAGGGGCTGCGCCTTGGATGTTGTATGCAGCCCTCCCCTCACCCCTCTATTTATAGGGGAAGGGGGAAGGGGGTCGGCCCCCTCTATATGAGATCTAGAGGGGGGGCGGCCAAGGGAGGGGGGCTTGCCCCCCAAGCAAGGGGGCGCCCCCTTAGGGTTTTCCCCAACCCTAGGCGCATGGGCCCTAGGGGGGTGTGGTGCCCCAGCCCACTTGGGCTGGTTCCCTTCTCCATACAGCCCATAAGGCCCTCCGGAAGAAGTGGCCCCTCCCGGTGGACCCCCGGAACCCCTCAGGTGGCCCTGGTACAATACCGATATGCCCCCGAACCTTTTCGGCGACCGTATGACAACTTCCCATATATAAATCTTTACCTCCGGACCATTCCGGAACTCCTCGTGACGTCCGGGATCTCATCCGGGACTCGGAACAACATTCGGTAATCACATACAAGTCTTCCTAACAACCCTAGCGTCACCGAACCTTAAGTGTGTAGACCCTACGGGTTCGGGAGACATGCAGACATGACCGAGACGACTCTCCGGTCAATAACCAACAGCGGGATCTGGATACCCATGTTGGCTCCCACATGCTCCACAATGATCTCATCGGATGAACCACGATGTCGAGGATTCAATCAATCCGTATACAATTCCCTTTGTCAATCGGTACGTTACTTGCCCGAGACTCAATCGTCGGTATCCCAATACCTTGTTCAGTCTTGTTACCGGCAAGTCACTTTACTCGTACCATAATGCATGATCCCGTGATCAACCACTTGATCACATTGAGCTCATTATGATGATGCATTACCGAGTGGGCCCAGAGATACCTCTCCGTCATACGGAGTGACAAATCTTAGTCTCGATTTGTGCCAACCCAACAGACACTTTCGGAGATACCTGTAATGTACCTTTATAGTCACTCAGTTACGTTGTGACGTTTGGCACACCCATGGCACTCCTACGGTATCCGGGAGTTGCACAATCTCACGGTCTAAGGAAATGATACTTGACATTCAGAAAAGCTACAGCAAACGAACTACACGGTCTTTGAGCTAAGCTTAGGATTGGTTCTTGTCCATCACATCATTCTCCTAATGATGTGATCCCGTTATCAATGACATCCAATGTCCATAGTCAGGAAACCATGACTATCTTTTGATCAACGAGCTAGTCAACTAGAGGCTCACTAGGGACGTGTTGTGGTCTATGTATTTCACACATGTATTACGATTTCCGGATAACACAATTATAGCATGAACAATAGACAATTATCATGAACAAAGAAATATAATAATAACCATTTTATTATTGCCTCTAGGGCATATTTCCAACAGTCTCCCACTTGCACTAGGGAGAGGTTTAGTCAACGGATCTGCTACATTCAGGTCCGTATGTACTTTACAAATCTCTATGTCTCCATTTTGAACACTTTCACGAATGGAGTTGAAGCGACGCTTGATATGCCTGGTCTTCCTGTGAAACCTGGGCTCCTTGGCAAGGGCAATAGCTCCAGTGTTGTCACAGAAGAGAGTCATCGGGCCCGAGACATTGGGTATGACTCCTAGGTCCGTAATGAACTCCTTCACCCAAACTGCTTCTTGTGCTACCTCCGAGGCTGCCATGTACTTCGCTTCACATGTAGATCCCGCCACAACGCTTTGCTTGCAACTGCACCAACTTACTGCCCCACCATTCAAAATATACACGTATCCGGTTTGTGACTTAGAGTCATCCAGATCTGTGTCGAAGCTAGCATTGACGTAACCCTTTACGACGAGCTCTTCGTCACCTCCATAAACGAGAAACATTTCCTTGTTCCTTTTCAGGTACTTCAGGATATTCTTGACCGATGTCCAGTGTTCCATGCCGGGATTACTTTGGTACCTTCCTACCAAACTTACGGCAAGGTTTACATCAGGTCTGGTACACAGCATAGCATACATGATAGACCCTATGGACGAGGCATAGGGGACGACACTCATCTTTTCTCTATCTTCTGCCGTGGTCGGGCATTGAGCTGTGCTCAATCTCGTACCTTGCAATACAGGCAAGAACCCCTTCTTTGACTGATCCATTTTGAACTTCTTCAATATCTTATCAAGGTACGTACTCTGTGAAAGACCAATGAGGCGTCTCGATCTATCTCTATAGATCTTGATGCCTAATATATAAGCAGCTTCTCCAAGGTCCTTCATTGAAAAACACTTGTTCAAGTAGGCCTTTATGCTTTCCAAGAATTCTATATCATTACCCATCAACAGTATGTCATCCACATACAATATGAGAAATGCTACAGAGCTCCCACTCACTTTCTTGTAAATGCAGGCTTCTCCATAAGTCTGCATAAACCCAAACGCTTTGATCATCTCATCAAAATGAATGTTCCAACTCCGAGATGGTTGCACCAGCCCATAAATCGAGCGTTGGAGCTTGCACACCTTGTCAGCATTCTTAGGATCGACAAAACCTTCCGGCCGCATCATATACAATTCTTCCTTAAGGAAACCATTAAGGAATGCCGTTTTGACGTCCATTTGCCATATCTCATAATCATAGAATGCGACAATTGCTAACATGATTCGGACGGACTTCAGCTTTGCTACGGGTGAGAAAGTCTCATCGTAGTCGACCCCTTGAACTTGTCGATAACCCTTAGCGACAAGCCGAGCTTTATAGATGGTCACATTACCATCCGCGCCTGTCTTCTTCTTAAAGATCCATTTATTTTCTATGGCTCGCCGATCAATGGGCAAGTCAGTCAAAGCCCATACTTCGTTTTCATACATGGATCCTATCTCGGATTTCATGGCTTCCAGCCATTTGTCGAAATCCGGGCCCGCCATCGCTTCTTCATAGTTCGAAGGTTCACCGTTGTCTAACAACATGATTTCCAAGACAGGGTTGCCGTACCACTTTGGTGCGGAACGTGTCCTTGTGGACCTACGAAGTTCAGTAGCAACTTGATCTGAAGTTTCATGATCATCATCATCAACTTCCTCTCTAGTCGGTGCAGGCACCTCAGGAACATTTTCTTGAGCTACGCCACTTACCGGTTCAAGAGGTAATACTTCATCAAGTTCTACCTTCCTCCCACTTATTTCTTTCGAGAGAAACTCTTTCTCTAGGAAGGAACCATTCTTGGCAACGAAGATCTTGCCTTCGGATCTGAGGTAGAAGGTATACCCAACAGTTTCTTTAGGGTATCCTATGAAGACGCATTTTTCCGATTTGGGTTCGAGCTTTTCAGGTTGAAGTTTCTTGACATAAGCATCGCATCCCCAAACTTTTAGAAACGACAGCTTAGGTTTCTTCCCAAACCATAATTCATACGGTGTCATCTCAACGGATTTCGACGGAGCCCTATTTAAAGTGAATGCGGTAGTCTCTAAAGCATAGCCCCAAAATGATAGCGGTAAATCGGTAAGAGACATCATAGATCGCACCATATCTAATAGAGTGCGATTACGACATTCGGACACACCATTACGCTGAGGTGTTCCAGGCGGCGTGAGTTGTGAAACTATTCCACATTTTCTTAAGTGTGTGCCAAATTCGTGACTCAGGTATTCTCCCCCACGATCTGATCGCAAGAACTTGATTTTCCTGTCACGTTGATTCTCAACCTCACTCTGAAATTCCTTGAACTTTTCAAAGGTCTCAGACTTGTGTTTCATTAATTAGACATACCCATATCTACTCAAGTCATCAGTGAGGGTGAGAACATAATGATAGCCACCGCAAGCCTCAACACTCATTGGACCGCACACATCAGTATGTATGATTTCCAATAAGTTGGTTGCTCGCTCCATTGTTCCTGAGAACAGAGTCTTGGTCATTTTACCCATGAGGCATGGTTCGCACGTGTCAAATGATTCGTAATCAAGAGACTCTAAAAGTCCATCTACATGGAGCTTCTTCATGTGTTTGACACCTATGTTACCAAGGCGGCAGTGCCACAAGTATGTGGGACTATCATTATCAACCTTACATCTTTTGGTATTCACACTATGAATATGTGTCGCATTACGCTCGAGATTCATTAAGAATAAACCATTCACCATCGGAGCATGACCATAAAACGTATCTCTCATATAAATAGAACAACCATTATTCTCGAATTTAAATGAGTAGCCATCTCGTATTAAACGAGATCCTGATACAATGTTCATGCTCAAAGCCGGCACTAAATAACAATTATTGAGGTTTAAAACTAATCCCATAGGTAAATGTAGAGGTAGCGTGCCGACGGCGATCACCTCGACCTTGGAACCATTCCCGACGCGCATCATCACCTCATCCTTCGCCAGTCTCCGCTTATTCCGCAGCTCCTGCTTTGAGTTACAAATGTGAGCAACCGCACCGGTATCAAATACCCAGGAGCTACTACGAGTACTGGTAAGGTACACATCAATTACATGTATATCACATATACCTTTCGTGATGCCGGCCTTCTAGTCCGCTAAGTATTTGGGGCAGTTCCGCTTCCAGTGACCACTTCCCTTGCAATAAAAGCACTCAGTCTCGGGCTTGGGTCCATTCTTTGGCTTCTTCTCGGCAGCTTGCTTACCGGGCGCGGCAACTCCCTTGCCGTCCTTCTTGAAGTTCTTCTTACCCTTGCCTTTCTTGAACTTAGTGGTTTTATTCACCTTTTTGACTTCTACCTCTGCTGATTTCAGCATTGAATATACCTCAGCAATGGTCTTTTCCATCCTCTGCATATTGAAGTTCATCACAAAGCTCTTGTAGCTCGGTGGAAGCGACTGAAGGATTCTGTCAATGACCGCATCATCCGGGAGATTAACTCCCAGCTGAGTCAAGCGGTTATGCAACCCAGACATTTTGAGTATGTGCTCACTGACAGAACTATTTTCCTCCATCTTACAGCTGAAGAACTTGTCGGAGACTTCATATCTCTCGACCCGGGCATGAGCTTGAAAAACCATTTTCAGCTCTTCGAACATCTCATATGCTCCGTGTCTCTCAAAACGCTTTTGGAGCCCTGGTTCTAAGCTGTAAAGCATGCCGCACTGAACGAGGGAGTAATCATCAGCACGTGTCTGCCAAGCGTTCATAACGTCTTGGTTCTATGGGACGGGTGCGTCACCTAGCGGTGCTTCTAGGACATAATCTTTCTTGGCAGCTATGAGGATGATCCTCAGGTTCCGGACCAAGTCCGTATAGTTGCTGCCATCGTCTTTCAGCTTGGTTTTCTCTAGGAACGCGTTGAAGTTGAGGAAAACGTGGGCCATTTGATCTACAAGACATATTGTAAAGATTTTAGACTAAGTTCATGATAATTAAGTTCATCTAATCAAATTATTCAATGAACTCCCACTCAGATAGACATCCCTCTAGTCATCTAAGTATAACATGATCCGAGTTAACTAGGCCGTGTCCGATCGTCACGTGAGACGGACTAGTCAACATCGGTGAACATCTTCATGTTGATCGTATCTTCTATACGACTCATGCTCGACCTTTTGGTCTTCTGTGTTCCGAGGCCATGTTTGTACATGCTAGGCTCGTCAAGTCAACCTAAGTGTATTGCGTGTGTAAATCTGGCTTACACCCGTTGTATTCGAACGTTAGAATCTATCACACCCGATCATCACGTGGTGCTTCGAAACAACGAACCTTTGCTGTGCACAGTTAGGGGGAACACTTTCTTGAAATTTTTTTACGAGGGATCATCTTATTTAAGCTACCATCGTTCTAAGCAAATAAGATGTAAAACATGATAAACATCACATGCAATCAAATAGTGACATGATATGGCCAATATCATTTGCTCCTTTGATCTCCATCTTCGGGGCTCCATGATCATCGTTGTCACCGGCATGACACCATGATCTCCATCATCATGATCTCCATCATCGTGTCTTCTTGAAGTTGTCTCGTCATCTATTACTTCTACTACTATGGCTAACTCTTTAGCAATAAAGTAAAGTAATTACATGACGTTTATGTTGACATGCAGGTCATAAATAAATAAATACAACTCCTATGGCTCCTACCGGTTGTCATACTCATCGACATGCAAGTCGTGATTCCTATTACAAGAACATGATCATCTCATACATCACATATATCATTCATCACATCCTTTGGCCATATCACATCACAAAACACTTGCTGCAAAAACAAGTCAGACGACCTCTAATTGTTGTTGCAAGTTTTTACGTGGCTGCTATAGGTTTCTAGCAAGAACGTTTCTTACCTACGCCAAAACCACAACGTGAATTTCCAATTTCTATTTACCCTTCATAAGGACCCTGTTCATCGAATCTGATCCGACTAAAGTGGGAGAGACAGACACCCGCCATCCACCTTATGCAACTAGTGGATGTCAGTCGGTGGAACCGGTCTCACGTAAGCGTACGTGTAAGGTTGGTCTGGGCCGCTTCATCCCACGATGCCACCGAATCAAGATGAGACTAGTAACGGCAAGCAAATTGACAATATCGACGCCCACAACTACTTTGTGTTCTACTCGTGCATAGCAACTACGCATAGACCTAGCTCATGATGCCACTGTTGGGGAACGTAGCAGAATTTTAAAATTTTCTATGCATCACCAAGATCAATCTATGGAGTCATCTAGCAACAAGGGAGAGAGGAGTGCATCTACATACCCTTGTAGATCATGAGCGGAAGCGTTCAAGAGAACGGGGTTGATGGAGTCGTACTCGACATGATCCAAATCACCGAAGATCCTAGTGCCGAACGGATGGCACCTCCGCGTTCAACACACGTACGGAGCGAGGACGTCTCCCGTGCCTTGATCCAGCAAGGAGGAGGGAGAGGTTGACGAAGAGGGCTCCAATAGCAGCACGACGGCGTGGTGGTGATGAAGCTGCAGTACTCCGGCAGGGCTTCGCCAAGCTCTTATGGAGGAGGAGAGGTGTTGGGGAGGGGAGGGGCTGCGCCTTGGATGTTGTATGCAGCCCTCCCCTCACCCCTATATTTATAGGGGAAGGGGGAAGGGGGCCGGCCCCCTCTACATGACATCTAGAGGGGGGGTGGCGGCCAAGGGGAGGGGGGCTTGCCCCCCAAGCAAGGGGGCGCCCCCCCCCTTAGGGTTTCCCCCAACCCTAGGCGCATGGGCCCTAGGGGGGTGTGGCGCCCCTGCCCACTTGGGCTGGTTCCCTTCTCCATACAGCCCATAAGGCCCTCCAGAAGAGGTGGCCCCTCCCGGTGGACCCCCGGAACCCCTCCGATGACCCCGGTACAATACCGATATGCCCCCGAACCTTTCCGGCGACCGTATGACAACTTCCCATATATAAATCTTTACCTACGGACCATTCCGGAACTCCTCGTGACATCCGAGATCTCATCCGGGACTCCGAACAACATTCGGTAATCACATACAAGTCTTCCTAACAACCCTAGTCTCACCGAACCTTAAGTGTGTAGACCCTACGGGTTCGGGAGACATGCAGACATGACCGAGACGACTCTCCGGTCAATAACCAACAGCAGGATCTGGATACCCATGTTGGCTCCCACATGCTCCACAATAATCTCATCGGATGAACCACGATGTCGAGGACTCAATCAATCCGTATACAATTCCCTTTGTCAATTGGTATGTTACTTGCCCGAGACTCGATCGTCGGTATCCCAATACCTTGTTCAGTCTTGTTACCGGCAAGTCACTTTACTCGTACCGTAATGCATGATTCCGTGATCAACCACTTGATCACATTGATCTCATTATGATGATGCATTATTGAGTGGTCCCAGAGATACCTCTCCGTCATACGGAGTGACAAATCCCAGTCTCGATTCGTGCCAACCCAACAGACACTTTCGGAGATACCTGTAATGTACCTTTATAGTCACCCAGTTACGTTGTGATGTTTGGCACACCCAAGGCACTCCTACGGTATCCGGGAGTTGCACAATCTCATGGTCTAAGGAAATGGTACTTGACATTCAGAAAAGCTACAACAAACGAACTACACGATCTTTGAGCTAAGCTTAGGATTGGGTCTTGTCCATCACATCATTCTCCTAATGATGTGATCCCGTTATCAATGATATCCCCAATGTCCATAGTCAGGAAACCATAACTATCTTTGTGACGCCCCCGATTCAATCATACACTAATCATACACGCAAACGTGTACGATCAAGATCAGGGACTCACGGGAAGATATCACAACACAACTCTACAAATAAAATAAGTCATACAAGCATCATATTACAAGCCAGGGGCCTCGAGGGCTCGAATACAAGAGCTTGATCATAGACGAGTCAGCGGAAGCAACAATATCTGAGTACAGACATAAGTTAAACAAGTTTGCCTTAAGAAGGCTAGCACAAACTGGGATACAGATCGAAAGAGGTGCAGGCCTCCTGCCTGGGATCCTCCTAACTACTCCTGGTCGTCGTCAGCGGGCATCACGTAGTAGTAGGCACCTCCGGTGTAGTAGGAGTCGTCGTCGACGGTGGCGTCTGGCTCCTGGGCTCCAACATCTGGTTGCAACAACCAGGTAGAAGGGATAGGGGGAAAGAGGGAGAAAGCAACCGTGAGTACTCATCCAAAGTACTCGCAAGCAAGGAGCTACACTACATATGCATGGGTATCAAATGGAGTAAGGGTAACATATGTGGTCGGAACTGCAGAAAGCCGGAATAAGGGGGGGATAGCTAGTCCTTTCGAAGACTACGCTTCTGGCAGCCTCCGTCTTGCAACATGTAGAAGAGAGTAGACTGAAGTCCTCCAAGTAGCATCGTATAGCATAATCCTAACCGATGATCCTCCCCTCGTCGCCCTGTGAGAGAGCGACCACCGGTTGTATCTGGCACTTGGAAGGGTGTGTTTTATTAAGTATCCGGTTCTAGTTGTCATAAGGTCAAGGTACAACTCCAAATCGTCCTGTTACCGAAGATCACGACTATTCGAATAGATTAACTTCCCTGCAGGGGTGCACCACATAACCCAACACGCTCGATCCCATTTGGCCGGACACACTTTCCTGGGTCATGCCCGGCCTCGGAAGATCAACACGTCGCAGCTCCACCTAGACCAACAGAGAGGTCAGCACGCCGGTCTAAACCTAAGCGCCCAGGGGTCTGGGCCCATCGCCCTTAGCACACCTGCACATTGCGTGGGCGGCCGGAAGCAGACCTAGCCTAGTGGCATTCCAGTCCAATCCGGCGCGCGCCACTCTGTTGCTGACGTCATGAAGGCTTCGGCTGATACCACAACGTCGAGTGCCCATAATTGTCCCCGCGTAGATGGTTAGTGCGTATAGGCCAGTAGCCAGACTCATATCAAATACCAAGATCTCGTTAAACGTGTTAAGTATCTGCGAACGCCGACCAGGGCCAGGCCCACCTCTCTCCTAGGTGGTCGGAACCTGCCCTGTCGCTCTGCCTCAAAGATCCACTCGCGGGTGCTCCTACGAGCCGACCCGTCTTTAATCACCACATGTATCATGTATAAAGTAAATAGTATATACCCATGATCACCTCCCGAGTGATCACGGCCCGATAGTATAGCACAGCAGACGGACAAGAATGTAGGGCCACAGATGGAAATACTAGCATCCTATACTAAGCAAGTAGGATTGCAGGTAAAGGTATCAACAGTAGTAGCAAGGACATGCTATGCATCAGGATAGGAATAACGAAAACAGTAACATGCTACACTACTCTAATGCAAGCAGTATAGAGGAGAGTAGGCGATATCTGGTGATCAAAGGAGGGGGGGGCTTGCCTGGTTGCTCTGGCAAGAGAGAGGGATCATCAACTCCGTAGTCGTACTTTGTAGCAGCGGCGTCGGTCTCGGTGTCTAGCGAGAGAAGAGGGGGAAGAAACAATAAATATTTAAGCAAAGAGATGCATAGCGATGCATGACATGACAAGTAGCGGTGCTAGGGGTGCCCTATCGCGGTATGAGGTGTTACCGGTGAAGGGGGGAAACATCCGGGAAAGTATCCCCGGTGTTTCGCGTTTTCGCACAGATGAAACAGAGGGGGAAAGTTGTGTGTTCGCTATGCTAGGGATGCGTGGCGGATAAACGGGCTGCGTATTCAAATTCATCTCGTCGTTCTGAGCAACTTTCATGTAGAAAGTATTTTAATCCGAGTTACGGATTAAAAGATATGATTTTCTAAAGATTTTACTAATCTCTGGAATTTAATTAATTATTTAATTTAATTCGAAATTTGGATTTATGACATCAGCATGATGTCATGCTGACGTCACCAGTCAACAGGGGTTGACTAGGTCAACTGATGCGTGGGTCCAGTGGGACCCACCTGTCATACTCTGTTAGGTTAATTAGGGTTTAGTTAAACTAATTACTGTTTAATTAAGCTAATAGGTTAATTAGATTAATTAATTAAGTTTAATTAATTAATTAATTAATTTAGTTAATTAATTAATTAATTAAATTTATTTTTACTTTAATTATTGTTTTATTTATTTTTATATACTTTTTTTAACGTTCTGGGGGCGGGCCCCCTTTGTCATAGGCACAGGGGCGATGCGGGTTGCGGGCGCTGGGAGGTACGGGCGTGCGGGCGCTGGGCGCACGCCCACGCTACCAGGGGGCCGGCCACGGCGGGGCGCCGGAGCAGCACGGCACGGGGACGGGCACGCGTAGGCGCGCGCGGCCAAGGGGGCGCGGCCGGCCGGAGCAGACGAGACGGGGTGGGGTCGCGGGATGGAGCAGAGTCGGTGAGGGGACGAGGTCTAGCAGGGGCGCGACAGGCATGGGTGCACGCCCGAGCAGAGCTCCAGACGCAGCAGTAGGGCGACCGCCAGTGGCTGCGAGGCACTGGTACGACGAGTAGTGGGAGGCGCGGTGAAGCCAGGGGCTCCGGAGACCAGAGGCGAGCCGGGCGTGATTGTGCGAGGGACGAGCGGCCGGAGCGGGCAACAGGGACTAGGAGAGAAGGAGAGGCCGGGGGCCTCACCGGGAAGTGTAGGGACAGGGCAGCGGGCTCAAGCTCGAGGAGGGTGACGGGGACGACGTGCGGCGGGGCGATGAGGTCCGGCGACGTAGAGGAGGAGGACGGCGAGGTCTGGCGATGGGCAGCGGCGGGACGGCGCGCGTCCACGGCGTCCGGCGAGGAGGGGGTGAGGACGAGCGACGGGGCGGCGGTGGTCGGGATCCGGGGGGGTCAAGCGCCGGTGGGGGGGGGAAGGCGGCGACGGTCGACGGGTGTTGGGGGCCGGCCCGATCCGATCTGGATCGGGTGAGAGGGAGTGACGAGGGAGTGGGGGAAGTGGTGGATTACGGTTAGGGTTTCGCTGGGGGTGGGGGGATAAGGGGAGGGAGTGGCCGGCTGGACCTATGCCCAGTTGGGCCGGTGGCCGAATGGGCCGGCCAGTTGGGTCGGCTGGCCCGGGGGGGGGGGGCTTGCTTTTCTTTTCTTCTTTTTTTTGTTTTCTCCTTTGTATTTTCTTTCTTTTATTATTTTCTTTCTGTTTTAATTCATTTTAAGTCATTTAGGCATTTTATAAAAATGTGTTTTCTTTACGATAATTACCGATGCAATAATAGACATAGCCCGAACATTTTATTTTAATATTTGAAAACTTTTGTCGTTTGACTTATTTAGGATTTAAATTTGAAACGGTTTCGAATTATCCCGAGATTAGTAATAGTAATCGCAGATGTCATGGCATCATTAGGAGAGTTTTACTGTAGCCAAATTATCCGGGCGTTACAATCTTTTGATCAACGAGCTAGTCAACTAGAGGCTCACTAGGGACGTGTTGTGGTCTATGTATTCACACATGTATTATGATTTCTGGATAACACAATTATAGCATGAACAATAGACAATTATCATGAACAAAGAAATATAATAATAACCATTTTATTATTGCCTCTAGGGCATATTTCCAACAACATTACCCTTGAGGTAAAAGGTTGGGAGGCAAAACTATAAGCCCCTATCTTTCTTTGTGTTTGATTAAAACTTCATACCCATAAATATTGCGTGAGTGTTAGCAATTGTGGAAGACTAAATGAAAGTTGAGTATGTGGACTTGGTGAAAAGCTCTTATATTGACTCTTTTCGATGTTATGATAAATTGCAATTGCTTCAATAACTGATATTGTAGTTTGTTAGTTTTCAATGAAGTTTCTAATTCATACTTGAAATTGTGAATGAATTGTTGCTTTAGCATAAGAAACCATATGACAATACATATATATAGGGCTGGACTATTCTGTTACTAGTAACAGAATAATATTCTGTTACCCCCCCCCCCCCGCCCTAGGCGCGACGCGCCGATTACCGTACAATCCCCCCGACCCAGCCCGAACCAAACCAAACCCGCCTTCTTCCGCCAGAGGCAGCCGTCGTGGGTGAGCGAGCGACGGCGGCAGCCGGAGCGAGGGAGCCCGCGGCGCCGTGACTAGCCGGCGACGGATCCGCCACCGTCTCCTGCCTCCGTCCGTCGCTGGATTCATTGTCGGGGCCATGATCCGCCGTCTCTTGCCTCCTTCCGTCGCCGGATCCATCGACGGGGTCGTGATCCGCCGTCGCCGGATCCAACGACGGGGCCGTGATCCGCCGTCTCCTTCCCCCCTCGGTCGATGGATCCAACGACGGGGCCGTGATCCGCCGTCTCCTGCCTCCCTCCATCGGTGGATCCAACGACGGGGCCGTGATCCGCCGCCTCCTGCCTCCCTCCGTCGCCGGGGCTCCTTCTCCGGGGCAGTGATCCCCGCAAGACGCTGCCTCCCCAGACCTCTTCGCCAGACGTCCACCACAAGCAGGAGTTGCATCAATGGTGCCGGCTCACAAGAACATGCCAGTACGCCGACCACGAGAGGAAGAAGAAGAAGAAGTCAGTCAACTGGAGGTAATGTCTGCTTCCCACGTTTGTGTCAGTACATCAGTTCATCAGTCCTGCTATGAAAGAACCTGATAGTACATTGCAAATGCCTGATCAGTTCATTACACACCTGCCACTTGATGCACAATTTGGATGTCGAGGTTACTATCACTACCTCTAATATGATAGCTTCAGTTCAAAACCAAAAAACATAAACTTATGCATCAGTCCAAGGAGCTACTAGGCTTTATATAAGGTTCAGCTGCCACTGCAAGTTGTATCATGTTATTTCTAATAGTGCATGACGTGTAGTTGCGTCAGTTCGAACTAGTGAAAGAATGTTGTTGAAACAAATATACACATGCTACATAGTAAGTTCAATGATACATAAACTAGGAGTACTTCTAGTGTTCTTCCATAAGTTATAGATGAACAAAAGAGAAGACATGCATCAGTTTTATATATATGCATATCCATACATCTCTGAAGTTCAACAACCATCGATGCAAGTTCAACTTGTACAATGCCTTCAGTGCATGACATGTTACCCACAGCACGTATACGAGAAAAATGCAGAAAAGATTGATCCCAAAACTGTTGAATGTCATTGCAGAAGCGAGCAAGGCGGCGCACACAGCGAGCGTTTGATGAGCCAAGCAGATATGGGGCACCACCTGGTTGGGTAACACCAGAAATACCACTTGGATACTTCAACAATACAAGCAGATTTCCAGATACACCGGAATCATCAGAAGCATGGACATGTTCTTCTATGCAGCAAGCACCAATATTTGGGAATACAAGCTTTGTCACTCGTGGGTTGCAACAAGGCCAACAATATCCCCAACAACAAATGTTTTCCTTCCCTAGCGCATGCAGAAAGACAAGGATAGGAAACCGTGGATGGGTTGCAACAAGGCTTCCACCAGTCGCTCCGTCAACATCAATCATCCGTGCCGCAAAAGCGGTTGCGACGGGAAGACCAGGCCAAAGAGACAGAAATTTTGGCCGCTATAGCAGGTTCCAAAGTACAAGATATGAGCCATATAGACAGGAGCAACCTCACAATGAATCTGAGGGGAGACGGCCGTACAATGAGAGACGAAGATCTTCGTTAACATTGCTCCCTCCAAGATATGCATTGCTGCATGTGCCAAGGGTGACACCACCCGCGCCCATACACCAGGATGAACAGCAAACACCGGAGGCAGCACAGAGCTATACACATGTAAGTATCCATATAGAAAAAAACCATACAAGCACAGTTCATACCATGGTACTGTGACCACCCCATCTAACATTTTCATAACTGCGTTTTTGTTTGCTCACTGTTGCGTGCAACCACCTAACATTGAAGCTTATGTTCTGCCAAGGCTAGAGATGCGCTTTGAAACTTTTGAAGAAGCAAAGAACTTCTACAACCTCTATGCGAAGCATGGGGGTTTTGCTGTCAGGGAAGGCTCCAAGTTTAAGACCAGAGCCTACCTTTATTGCACGTGCTATGGAGTCTATCATTCGAAGGTGTCTGAAGCAAATAGACAGTGGAACAAAACGACAGCCAGGACTAACTGCGGGGCTAAAATGAGGCTGAATATTGAAAAGGATGGAACACTTGTCGTAAAAGAGATAGTCTGGGAACACAACCACAGGCTATAGCTCACTCCACAAATGCTTGTCTTCTTGCACTCCCACAAAAACTTTGACAAAACAATCTTGTAGTACGTCAAGTACCTACAGTTCAAAGGCATTGAACACGCACAAATCATGAGCATACTGGGCGGTGATGACCCTGGTAGCTACTTCCTCAAAATGAATGCCAAAGACCTGATTAACCTGTAAGTACAAACTTGTTCTCCTCCCATAAACCGCCTATGTCTTTTTTCCTCTGTCAGTACAAACATATTATGCAACGCATGACCTGACGCCAGTTCAACATGCATTTTTGAATGACTATTCACTTTTAATATCCAGGAAAGCAAAGAATTCAAGGATGGATGATGTGGACGATGTCCTAAAGA
The DNA here is from genome assembly GCF_003073215.2 of Triticum urartu. NCBI lineage: Eukaryota > Viridiplantae > Streptophyta > Magnoliopsida > Poales > Poaceae > Triticum > Triticum urartu. The sequence continues at coordinate 408,309,705 of NC_053028.1, forward strand.
CTGTCAACTTCTTTAGGGAGATGAAAGCTATAAACAGGGAATTCTTCTGTGACATGCAACTCGATGAGTCCGACAGAGTTAAGAACATATTCTGGGCGAATGCAAGCTGCCGAGGGGCCTATCAGGACTTCGGTGACTGTGTAACATTTGACACCACATATAAGACCAACAAGTACCATATGCCACTTGGGGTGTTTGTCGGTACTAACAACCACTTTCAGACTACATTCTTTGGTTTCGCCCTGATAAGAGATGAGGATGCAGAATCATTCAGATGGCTGTTCAAGACGTTTTAAGGTGCATGAGAGGGAAGGCTCCTACATGCATCCTCACAGGTACAACCGTGAAAACCACCCCCAACCACCACCACCACCCCCTTCCCCCAAAAAACTAAAAGGAAAATAACACGTTAAAAAATGTTGTGTCAGTTCTATTTGTATATATGCACCAACATATGCTGACCACTCCACATCTTTTTTCTCATTACCAGACCAGTGCCCAGCAATGGCTTTGGCGATACCAAAATATTTCAAGAACACAGTACACAAGATGTGCCGCTGGCACATTATGAAGAAGTACAGGGAACACCTCGCATACCTGTACTACCTGCACGAAGACTTGAAAGAAGAATTCACATCAATCCTCAATAGGCCCCTCATGCCAACTGAGTTTGAGGATGCCTGGAAAGGACTCATCGATAGGTACGACCTCCCTAATGATGCCACGATGCTGGCTATGTGGAACGAGCGTGAGAAATGGATATCACCCTACTTCAAAGAAATTTTCTGCGCCAAAATGACATCCACACAGCGAAGTGAGAGCATGAACTATGTAGTCAAGAAAAACTTTGTAAGTGAGAGACAAAACCTACACCGGTTTGTCAGCCAGGTAAACTCCTGCGTCAAAACCAGGAGGCAGACAGAGAACCAAGAGACAATGGGTAACAGGGTATAGCTCTATCACCTATCGTGAGACAAAAAACATGCTTACTAAAGTAAAACTTTATTAGTTAGACAAGTTTTTGCTATGAGAAAACTAACAATTTGGTCATCATTCTTGCATGTGCAAAAGGAACAAAACACACTGACCTTCTATGGGTTTGACACCCAGATGGCAAAGGCTTACTCGCGAGCTGTGTACAGCGAGATAAAAAAGGCTAAAACTGAGCACACTCTTCACGACGACAGAGAGGGAAGAGCCCACAAAGTACCTCGTGCTCTACAACAACCCGCAAAAACTGTCTGCATGGTCTCAGCATGCGTTCCAGGTGGTTGCAGACCCTGTGGGAGAAACATATGAGTGCGAGTGCAGGCTATGGGACCACACAGGTGAGGACTGCAAAAAAATGTTACATACTGTACTACTTTATTTGCAAAGTTTTTGTTCGAATGAAATGACAAAAAACATGCACCTCTTCCGAAAACAAAATACAGGTCTTTTCTGTGTGCATGTCTTGTGCATGATGCAGACAATTAAGGCTCCCAGCGTTCCAGAAAATATATCCTCAGGAGATACACCAAACGCCCGAACATCCAGCCAACATTCGACAGAAATAACTTGAGGACAATAGCGTCAAACAAGGCATCCCAATACTGCATTGAAAGCTCACTGCTGACGCTCAACATGAGGGTGCACAGAAAAAGTTTGAGAAGCCAAGAGCAAATGGCGAGGTCGCGGGTCGTCATGGACAAACTTTAACAAGAACTTGACGCCATGCATTCTACTGAAAATGGAGGTGTGGCGGAAAATGATGCCATTGAGAAGGATATTGCTACAATGTTATCCGAGATGAATCATATGGGAGCTGTTGACCCGTTCGACAACAAGGAAGAGGAGCAGCAACAACCAGAGCTTGCCCATGTGCACACTCAAGATCACCAACAAGCTCACATGCGAGATCATGAGCTTGATGGTGCTGTAGGCGAACGACATGACAACAACACATCCTACCAGCAGCATCATGAAAGAGTGATTAAACCACCCATGTTCTCAAACACAAAGGGGAGGAAGAGCAAGACGCAGGCAGCGAAAGTAGCAGCCAAAAAGCCGCCACGCCCCATCAAGCGTGTGGAATTTGGCCCGGACGGCAAACCTCTCGGGATAAGGGCATGCAGATTCTGCAACGTCGTGAGCAACCATAACTACCGCACATGCCCACTACGCATAGATGGCACTGCCAACAAGCACAAGCAGATTGGAGCCACCCAGGTTTCTACCAATGGAGACAACACACGTAACAGCTACACTTGCCGCAAGGGTGGCGGAACTGACGGGCATAATGTCTGCACGTGTAAAGTGGGCAAGGACAGATTGGAGCCACCCAGGTTTCTACCAATGGAGACAACACACGTAACAACTACACTTGCCGCAAGGGTGGCGGAACTGACGGGCATAATGTCCGCACGTGCAAAGTGGGCAAGGAGGTCATTGTCGCTGAACAAACACAGGGCAAGGTGCAGAGTTCTAAAAAATCAAATGAAGACGATGAAGAAGAAGAGTTTGACAAGAATGACGACCAATTAGACGAAGACAATGAAGATGACACTGTCGGGGACGAGGAAACTGAAACTAACGATGAAGTTGCCAAGGCTCAACCAGGAAAGGGTGCCGGCAAGGCACAACATTCGGGGCCAGTTAGGAGAAGCTCAAGGCTGAACAACTGAACAATACATAGTGGTCTCAGTTGCCTCGGCACACAATGAGGAAATATTTCAGAAACACTATCGTTACCAAAACTTATTTAGCTTTATCGTCGATTTCTCGATCAGTACTATAGTTAAGATATAATTTGTGATTTGTGCCTGCTGGACCAGTGACATTATTATGTAAACCAATTGATGATCCTTTTGAATGCAGTCACAAATACGTTTGAAAAAAAATTATCTGGATTTACCTGATGCAAACACTACTGCCGACCAGTAACTCATCAGCAAAAATATGTCAAGGAAAATTTAAACTCCTATAGTATATCAGTACTGATAGTTCTCAGTCGTCAGTACAAAGACAGAGTACACATCAGTACTGATATAATTTGTGATTTGTGCCCGCTGGAGCAGTCACATTATTATGTAAAACATTTGATAATCCTTTTGAATGCAGTCATAAATACATTTGTGCTGACGAAAAACACTACTGTCAACCAGTCGTCAGTACAAAGGCAGAGTAAAACAAACACACCCATGAACACCTCAAAAAAACATCGTTTTGAAAAAAACAAAGCTATGTCTGCTTCTGCCAGTCCCAATTCAGAAAGACCATCAGTACATAAAAATAATTACCTCAAACAAAAATGCGAATATAATACATTCTGTATTGATGAAAATCTAATTTATCTGTAAAAAATACTCAGAGATTATCTTGATATAATCAATCCTTTAAAAAATACAAAAATTATTTTAAAAAACATTAGCATCACACATAGTCTCATTGGTATTTGGTAAGTTCAATTACACTTCAATCACCAGTCCAAGTACCACAGTAGAGGACTACAGACCTCCATCATCACCAACCCTGACATATGCAAGTGGGATAAGCAGCCAATAAGTACAGCTTGACAAGACGAATCAGTGCGACAGTAAAATGCCGTCATCACCACCCTTGAGACCTGCAAGTTGGATTTAGCAGGTCATAAGTACAGCTTGACAAGACTAGTAAGTGCAGCAGTAAAAACCATTAGACTTGGATGGTTACTTCTTCCAGGCCACCACCCGCGCCACCCATTGAGCGGTTGCCACAAGGGACTGCAAACGGCGACCCAACGCCACTACACCGACTACACCCACGCCCCCGACGAACCGCCTCCCACAAATCCCCGTCGACGCACTGCAAAAAACCCCATTCTCTTCCATCTCTCCATCATCCCCACAAACAACCATTGCCCTTCCATCTCCCCTGCACACAAACCACAAACTTCTCTCTCACAAGCCCACAGCCGCCGGAGGAGGGCGATGGCGGAGGAACCGTCCACCAAGCGTCATCAAGACGAGCCGTCGGACAAGAGCAGCAACCTCATCAACGTTCACGTCCCCGGCGAGAAGCGCGAGTACACCAAAACCCTTAGAGAGGTTGAGCTCCACGGCAAGGAGATGCTACAGATCATCTGCACCAGCGAACCAGACAAGGCCGACGAGGTGATCTCCAGGCTCTGGAGGAAGGCTGGCGGCATGCTTCGTAGGATCATCGGTGTTGGTGTGCACTACACCAACGAAGATGAACCTCCCCAGATGGCAGCAGTCCTGTAGTTGTGTGTCGACGACCTCTGCTTGGTGTACCACATCGCAGCGGCCACAAAATGGTGAGCCATCCTACTCATTTGCCCTGTTTGGTTTATCTGTTTTATTAGTACTATATCCTGAAAATTTCATCAGACTTGTTTCCCAACTAGATGTACTAGTGTGGCTTGTGAAAAGTGGATGCACTAATGCATTTTCTCAAGTAGTTACACTATAAATGTATTTTTGAACCTGATGCATCGGATTACTATTTGGAAAATCTTGCGGAAGATTAATTTCTGAAGTTGACTGACTAGTCTAGTTTCTGAACTTGATCCAATAGTGCAGTTTATGTACTCAATGTATTAAAAAGATGTTTCTGAACTTGATGTAGTGAAGTATTTTCTGAACTTGATCTAATGTTATTCTCATAAGAACAAAACTAAGGACTTGGTGAAGCACTGTTTATGTGTTATCCTATTCAACAAAAGTAAACTAAACTAGTACCAAAGCAGAACATACAACATTGACTGAAACTATATATAATCCAAAAAAGAAGAATAACATGATGTACTTAATTTAATTTCAGAACTTTGTTTACTAATTTATGAAGTACATTCATCCATTATTTATGCTACATAAACATCTACTTAATGGATTCATCGCTTGTACAACAAAACAAAAATGAATAATTCAAACATCAAAAGTAATGCTGATTTTCAAAAATGTCTCTCCCCTTGCAGGCCCAAGCGCCTGAACGAGTTGCTGCAGCATAAGAAGTTGTTCACATTTGCCAGTTTCAGCATTGAAAGCGACAAAGAGAAGCTGAAGTTGTCCGGTTTGGAGATCAACCCCGACAAGTTCATCGGCATTCAGCGCAAGTGGAGAGTACCATACACCGGAAAAGAGTACAACTCCTTGACTGATGTTGCAGCCAGCGTCATCCACCCATTCTACAAAGGCATGAAGAAGAACATCAACACGCAGGAAGACTACAAACTGTGGGGGACCAGCCCGCTGCCAGACAACCTCATCGAGTACGCAGGAGTAGATGCATACGCCACATACAAGGCATGGAGCATGATCGACTACATCGCAGATGGTTCGGAATTTGCAAAAGAGCGGGAGGCTGCGAAATTCTACGACCACCCCTATTGCCCCTATGCGGGATGAAGATACATCAGAGCCTGCCTTTGTTTTACTTTCGCTTGTGCTTGTCTTTTATCTTGTTGTTTCAAACTAGTAGTTTGCTCTTGTTGGGTTGAACCATTATGATTATGTCGTGCTTGTCATGGTTGAACTAGTTTATTTATGTCATCAAGTACAATGTTTTGCTTATCTCATTATATAAGTTTGGTAGCTTCGTATGGTGTTAATACATCATTTCAAATTCAAAAGTAGCTTCTGAATAGAACTTTGTGGCTGCTCTAAAGTACTAGTTATGATGCAACTAATAACACAACGTTGCTCTATGTCTAGTTTCGATTTTGTATTGTATAGAAAACATAACGTTGAGAACAATCAGCACAATTTGAGTTGCTTAACAACGCTTCAAAAGTTGAAGCAAAAATTCTTAGTACTCCATGTAGTGTTCTCATTCATATGTAGCTGCTAGATAATTAACAAGTACTACAAACAGAAAAAGTTAAGAAGCATCAGCACACACTTATGTTGGTCGCTTGCAGATTAAGAATCACAGTACTAGTACACTTGATCGGACATTACATACTTACTACAATAAAAAGTACATAGAAGCATCCGTCCGTAAGCGCTACTATGAATGGACTATCAGTACAACTTAGTCTACACGCAAGTACATCTTAAAATTACACTTACACAAAACTGACAAGAGCTAGAACAAAAAGTTTCAGTCCAAGTTACTGCTGGAGTCAAGTACTAGATTCAAACAAACAAAAAACAAAAAAACTGACCGCCCAAGGTCAGGCGCAGGCCCTGACGCCGCTAGATACTTGAACTCGAGCCCATAGGTGAATCCCTAGTAATCCGCACAACGCAGGGCCCACCGATCAGGGCCCACAGGTCAAGAGAGAGAGCGTCGTGTATAAGCGCTTAGGTAAGTATTCAGAGGAGTTCGACCAGTGAGCCTCGGCTACGCTTATAAACAGGTTCGGAGCTCCCTCGACTAGCGAGGTGGGACTAAACCCAGAGCGCATGCGCACGCCGCACTGCACAGTCGCACGGACGAGCTATCTGGGCCGGAAAACGGCCCAATGGTCTACATCGTTTACAAACACCACACCAAATAAGCCCAGTTAAACCAACCACAGGACGAGGCAAAGAAATATAAACTACAAGAAAAATGTTCGAAACTGAAAATATATAAATTCAAATACTAGTTCACAGGAAATAACTTTGAATACGAAAAATAAAAATAAAAATAATTTTAGCTCTGCACCACGGATGATAAATAAAGGGAGAAAATATGATACAAAAACAATGAACCTCTAAAAAAAGAGAACTTAATAGCCTATCTGTTAAATGCACATAATTTAAAAAACTGAATTAAATATTACTTTCAAGTTCAAACTACTAAAATGCAAAAAGTTCAATAATATAATGTTTGTCAATTATGCTAAATTTCTTATTACATAAAATCTAACAAGTTCAACTACTAAAATGCAAAAAGTTCAAACATATAATGTTTGTCAATTATGCTAAATTTCTTATTTACATAAAATCTGACAAGTTCAACTACTAAAATGCAAAAAGTTCAAAATAGAATTTATTTGTCAATTATGCTAAATTTCTAATTTATATAAAATCTCACAAGTTCAACTACTAAAATAAAAGAAGTTCAAATAGAATTTATTTGTCAATTCTGCTAACTTTCTAATTTATATAAATTATGTACACACCTCAACGAACGGTCTGGTCGTAAAACAATTTCAATCCCCACAAAACACCGAAAAAACAAAAAAAAATCAGTTCAGTCATACATATGACGTAAGTACCAAAAAAGCAGGATCAGTCAGGCCACTCACACTACTACGACACCAAATTTCAAAACCGCACGCTGTATGAAATTACATTTCAGTTCACATAGCACTAAACCATAAGTGCACTAAAATGAGAATACAAAAACTATAAAGGCCTAACTTAGGTAAGTACAGATGAAAATAAAATAAGTACCAGTTTTGAGCAACAACTCCCAGGGCACTGAAAAATATCTTCAGATAAACTAGTCTATAAGACTTCAGTGGAAAAACAAAATACTTAACATCCTCAGGGAAAACATCACAAAGCATACGTCACCTAAACAGTCCAAAATGCCGTCATCACCACCCCTGAGACGTGCAAGTGGGATTTAGCAGGTCATAAGTACAGCTTGACAAGACAAGTCAGTGCAGTAGTAAAACCATTTGAATTGGACGGTTGCTTCTTCCAGGCCACCACCCGCGCCACCCACTGAGCGGTTGCCACAAGGGACTGCAAACGGGCACCCCCACGACCACCACACCCACGCCCCTGACGAACCGCCTCCCACACATCCCCGTCGACGCACTGCAAAATACCCCATTGTCTTCCATCTCTGCCTCATTCCCAGAAACCACCATTGTCACTTCAATCTCCACTACACACAAACAACAAACTTCTCTCTCCCAAGCCCACAGTCGCCGCAGGAAGGCGATGGCGGAGGAACCATCCGCCAAGTGTCATCATGGAGAGCCGTCAGGCAAGAGCAGCGACCTCGTCGACGTTCACGTCCCCGGCGAGAAGCACGAGTACACGAGAACCCTCACAGGGGTTGAGCTCCACGGCAAAGAGACGCTGGAGATCGTCTGCACCAGTGAACCAGACAAGGCCGATGAGGTGATGAGCAGGCTCAGGATGAAGGGCGGCGGCTTGTATCCGAGCTTCATCGGAGTTGATGTGGAGTTCACCAGCGATGAGGAACCTCCACAGATGGTGGCAGTCCTGTAGTTGTGCGTCGAGGAACTCTGCTTGGTTTACCACATTGCAGCAACCACAAAATGGTAACCCATACTACTGTTCATTCATCTGTTGTACTAGTACTACTCAGTAAAAACTTCATTAAACTAGTTTCCCCAACTAGATGAACTACTATACTTTGTGAAGTGTATGCACGAGTACATGTTTCTCAACTTACATGCAATTCTGAAACCGTGAAGTGGATTCTTTCACCAGATTAGCATCTGAAAAAAATGTTTATAGAATACTGAACTTGATGCACCAAATTAATTTATGAACTTGATGTGCTAGCATAGATTCTGATCTTGATGCACTAGTATAGTTTATAGAATTGATGTATTAAAAGATGTTTGGTGAAGTGGTATAGGTCCATATCTTGATGCACATGTTTCTCAAATTAATTTCTGAACTTGATATAGAGCTGACGCTCAAAGATGTATCAAGCGCTGGTATAGGTCTTTTATTCAACCAAAAAGAAAACTAAACTTGAATCAAGCAGCACATATATCATTGAATCTGTTAAAATGATTCTTGAATTTGGTGAAGCACTGAAGACAGCAAAAAAGAAAAATAACATGGTGTAGTTGAATTTAATTTCAGGACTTTGTGTACTAGTTTCTGGACTACATTCATCCATGACTTATACTATATAAGCATCTGCCTCATGGATTATCACTTTCAAAACCAAAAAATAGAAGAATTAAATCTTCAAAAAAGAACACTAACCTTCAATGTGTGTCTCCCCCCTTGCAGGCCCAAGCACCTCAAACAGTTCCTGCAGGAGGAGAAATTGTACACATTTGTCGGTTTCAGCATTGGAGGCGACAAGCGAATGCTGGACAAGTCTGGTTTGGAGATCAACCCCAACAACTTCATCGACATGCAGCGCAAGTGGAAAGATCGACACACCAGCAAATACTTCGACTCCTTGGCCGATGTTGCAGTCGGCGTCATCCACCCATTCTACACCAACATGAAGAAGAAGATGGACAAGGGAGAACACAAAAAGTGGGGGACCAGCCCGCTGCCAGACAACCTCATCACGTACGCAGGAATAGAGGCGTACGCCACGTACAAGTCATGGAAGACAATCGATAACATCGTGACAGGTTGGGATATTTCAGAAGAGCAGGAAGCTGACCCCTACTACCATTGCAACTTCGCGGGATGAGGATGCATGAAAGTCTGCATTCGTGTTGCTCGCACTTCTTCCTGTCCTTAATATTGTTGTTTCAGATTTTTAGTTTTCTTTCGTTATGTTGAACCAGCTACCTTATGTTATGTGTGTCAGGGTTTGAACAAGTTTGCCTATTTCTATCATGTACATCGTTTGCTTATGTCAGTCAACAAGTTTGCTAGCTTCCTATTTTTGTTCATCCATCATTTGAAGTTGAAGTAGGTTGAAGTTGAAACTAGTCATGCAGAAACAAAAAATCATACACAGATATTTTCACAAAAAAAACAAAAACAATGGCAGACTAACTAAGGACAACAGCAAAATAGTAGAATTGGACACTCAGTGCAGCTTAGACATTTACGGTAGTACTATCACACTAAGAAAATCAGTTTTTAGTTTCAGAAGAACACTAAAAAGGCTAAGTTTCAGCCGAGGACTACTAAAAGCATCGTGCTAATAGTAGTTAGAAATTTACTAAGTACTGCAACAGGAAAAGCAAAGAACAATCAGTACATATTTCCAAGCCACTAGCATGCTAGGACTGAGAGTTCTGGTACACTTGAACAAAACGGTATATTCATTCTACAAAATATGAAAAGGAATGGGAAGCTTCAGTTCACATTCCATAAAACATTGACACACTCAAGAATAACACTAATAGTACAACTGAAATGTCAGTACAACTTAGTCTGTAAGGCAAGTACTATGATCATACAAAACATTGCCTTGAGAAGAACCACAGCCTAGAAAATAGGTCCCCCCGGACACATATTTAAATGTAGCTAATTTAAACCACTATTTAAATTTTACTATGAAGTTCAACTACTACAATTCAAGAAGTTCAAAAAAAAATTTGCCTCTCAAATCATGCTAAATTTCTTATACTTGAATAAAATCTGGCTAGAGATGACATAGCTACTTGGTCGTAAATAATTTCAATCACAAAAAACTTCAGTTCTACTACATTATATGAAATCAGTTCTACATAACAAGGAAGCGTCACTCCACTCACGCTAGATCCACAAGTGCCATCATGACACCAAATTTTAAAAGCCTTACGCTAAACGACATTACAATTCAGTACTAACATAACTATACTATAAGTATAGGAAAAGAGGGTACAGAAACTATAAAGGTCCAACCTAGGTTGGGACAGATGAAAATAAATGATAAATCTCACTTTTCCAGCAACAACTCGTAATGAACTTGGGAAGACGTGTTTTTAGTTCAACTAGTTTACAAGACTTCAGTAGAAAAAATAGAACTTAACTAGAATGAATTCCCAATGAAACATACACAAGTGATATATCACACAACTATCAAAAATCAAAGACATCCAAACACTACAATCAAAGCTTACAATGCTTTCAAGAGATATATCACATAACTATCCATTTCACTACGCGAATGATGACCATTTCTTCTATGCACCAGGAGCCAAAGGCTGAAACTCCATGGGAAGCTCCGTCACCAGAAGCTGGTTATTCTGGTTGAACACAACTCTATACAGATCCTCGGCCTTCCAATCAACAATACGAGGCTGCAAAACAATGAAACAAATTATCAAAAATCATGACACATTAAAAAGAAGAATACACAATCAGGCAAACATGGAAAAGTGAAAAGCTCAACTAGAACCCACATCTTTATCTTGAATGTTCCCAACGATCTTTTCACCATCATAGGATCCTGCATACTTCAGAGTATAATGGCCACATTCATTCGCCCCTTGAAGTGGAACCTTCACAAACGTTGGTTTCTTTGCAAAAAGCTCCCATTTGGGATGCTTGCTCGCATTGTACTGAGCATCACCATACACATCCTTCATTACTTGGACCATCCTAGAGATCTGTAAGAAAAGATAAGAAACCACACATTTTCAGATCTAAGAAAAAGCAGAAACAAAGATGCAGAAAAATTAATCCAGTACAAATAATAAATGTCACTCACAATCTTCTCGCAGTCTTTATGATAGGTGTTCTTTGAAGGACGATGATTATTCGGATAAGGTAAAGAGTCAAGGATGTCGACGCTACTTCGGTACCGATTCATGACATATAAGGAAAAGTGGTTCACTTTCTTATCCGTTGGTAAAACCATAGGCTTGAATAGAGGCATCATGATCTAAAAACAGATGACGAAAAAAGAGATGTTAAATATTCAAAATAAAAACTAGCATGACAACAAACAAATAAAACCAAAAATCAGCTAGTAGATCTCACAAGGTCGGCACTGAGCAAGTCTTCATTATCTTTAACATAGCTCTTGAAATCTCTGGCCGCACTCTTCACATTAAACTCTTTATTTTCATCGCCGTAAAACGTACAGTCAAGCACAACCTGCAAAAAAGCCAAAAAAAGAAATAGATAGGGGAAAAGGATAAACAAAGCAAGGTATTATCAAAACTTGTAAAACAAAAAAGGCGTTCTTGTCTAAGAGAAACAAATGATCTGATTGGTTACCGTGATGAAATATGGACTCAGCAATACCCTTTTCCCAGACGCAAAATCAACATTTCTATCGGGTACTTTCTTCCAATCATCAATAAGGAAGTCCATTACATCACCCTCCATTATTTTCCTAGGTGCAAAAACTTCCCAGATGCGTTTCCCAGTGAAGCTGGTTACGCTATCATCAGGCTGAGGTATCATTGAGAATGTATTGCTGCAGCACGGACAAGAACAAAAAGCAGGGGAAGCAAGATAATGCATTCATAGCAGTTCAAGTTGTATAAAAAGTAATAATTCAGGTCATATCTATCTAGCAGTTACAAAAAAAAGAGGAAAAGAAGAGGAAACGTAATGAGAGATACCCACTCGGCATACTTCTCACATGCTTCATCGCTAAGCAACAGATTATACAACTTGCGAGCCTTGTCCAGGTGAGGGAATCTATGAGGATGAAGCTGCTGCACAGGGGAGCAAAACTTTATAGGAGCTCTGGGTGCACGCTTCGTGCTTGTAACATTGCCAGAATCCAAAGCAGGATCCTTCCTAGCACCACCAGCTCTACGGGCCACTATTCTAGCAAGTGGGGATAAACCCTGGCAGTAGCAGTGCTCCTGGTGACTCTCCCCATGCCAGCAATCTTGTCAAACGCATCATCATCGTTGTCTATCAATTCCACAATGGGATTCTTGGGTGTAGAGGGGCTCTCTACACAAGCAGCCGTAGAACCTTTCAGAGCTCCCAACCATCCCTTAAGAACACCAGACCTTGTCTTTTCTGGAGAATGCCACTGGCTAAGATCAATAGATACGTGCTCGAGCTCCGAGAACTGGCTGCCAAAGATCCTGTAGTCATGCTCATTAAGATCCAGCCACTCACCTGCAAAAATAAAAATAAAAAAAGACCGCATCAAGGGTAAAGTTCAAATACATAAATCATGACAGTACCAATCAAAGAAGTACAAGATGCAAAAAAATACAAATGTCATGCATAGGGTTTGATGCCAAACAAACCACGGAAGTCAACATCAAACACATTGCTAGTTGCGCAGGTGTACAGAAAAGTCTTCCTAATGTCAAGAATGTCTTCGTGGCTGTAATCTAACATTTCAATCACACCATCCTCTCGGCAATGATAGGTCTTGCAGCTTTGTAGCATAAAGAATCCACAATCATGCCTGTTAACAAAAGAAAAAAAATGGGTACATCACAAATCCGAAAACATAGTAACACCACCCTCCCTGCAAAAAAACAACTAACAAAAACTCATTAAAAACGGATACTCACGTGTTTTTCTGCTGCGGCACCCGCACAAACTCGCAAGAGAAACCATCAATATGCGCCGGCGAGAACGGTTTCGCCTTGTCTACGCTAGACTCCCTCCAAACCTTCTTTATGTTATCTGTCATATTCCTTAAGAATCTAACTGCATCACTCTAGGTTTCATCGCACAGTGAATCAAGACACTCAAAACGACGGAACCTCAAATTCAGAACAATCAAGCACCAATGCCCAGATACTTCGCTAGGCTTCATGGTAGCCGCAATGGACGGCGGATCAAAAGTAGGGAAGAGAAGCTGACAAAAAAATCACAGAGGAAAAATGAATTTAACAAAACATAATGAAACAAAAAATTTAGCCTCCAAACAATAAAATAATAGAAGAAAAGTGAAATTCTGAAGTACAAACAAAAAATAAGATAATCATAAGTTTTAATTGAGTAAGAAAAACACTACAAATAAATATATGCTACTCTAGTTAAAATTGCAACAAACATATCAGTTCAATTTCCTTGCGACAATAAGTTCAGCTTCAACAAAAGAAGCACACATCATTCATAAGTGCAGGGCTAAAAAGAAGGTTGCTCAAGTTCTTTCCACCACCTCCCAAACTTGCAAGAAAACATGACAGTTCTAGTTCATGAGTACAAAAAGTACAAGTTCACATACTTGGTCAAAACCATCAGTGCACGATCTCGTAAACCAATTTAGCACATTGGAATCAATATTTCCATCACGGATCTTGGTCTGTTGTACAAAAAGAACAACAACAGTTAGAAAATTGGCAAAAACAAGTTATCATCCTGTCTACAAAAGCAAAATACTCACCGTCACCCATTTAGGAACTATCAACTTGTCAGTGTCTCGGTACTTCTAACGTAGAGAATATAAAACAACGTCAGCACTGTCTGAGTTGAGCATGCCAGTGGGGAAAAACGCTTTAGCAATAGAACCAACACTGGCATCACATTCTTTATTTTGAAACATCGTCTTGTGACTAGAAAAACACAAAAGATTACATGAATTAAAACTACTGCAACAACAACCATTCTCATATGAGAGAAAGAGAAGGAGACAAAAATGGTACGGGCAAAATCCCAAACTAACCATTTTGCACGGTTCATGCGCAACCTCATAACAGCGAAGAAAAACATACCAACCTTAACAACATTTCCACTTTCTGCTTGTAGAAAAAGAAGAAAAATAATAAGTTCAAGCACTACAAGTGAACATGCCCAAAATGCCAAAATTGAGAAGTACACCTCATTTACAAGTCCTTACCTGCACTATCAGTGTTTGACGACGATGGTAGTTCCTGCGATGAGACCAATATGCCTCCAGTTTCAGGGTTTGACGATGGCACAGGCACATCCTGAGAGGACACCAATATCGCTGCGCTTTCAGGGTCTGTGGAAAGAAAATCCTGGGACAACACGAGCGCCTCCTGCATCAAGGGGCCAAAAGAAATCGACAGAAGTAAATCATCATCCTCGGATGGCACCTCCTCCACGCTAGAAGCATCTTGCAATGCATCACCATAATCAAGCCCTCCAGGCGGGAAATCTTCAAAATCAGAAAGATTTTCATTCCCAGCAATACCAACACCAAACGGTTTGCCATCAAGTATGCTAGCAGCACCAAAATCCTCATCAGCAACTTTGGCACCAACATCGCGCCCACTACTCAATGGAACACCATGAGCATCATCTCCACCACTAACAACAGCCTCACGCTCAACATCAGTCATCTGAAGAAATAAAAATTCAGAAAAAGTGAATAATATGAGCAAAACTAATAATCAAAAATAAACTAGCGAGAGGTGCACAGAAAAACAAAACCTTAGAAGCATTAACAGAAACATCATCGATCTTGCTGTTGCTAACATTAAAAGCAACATCACCAACAGGCGCACAAGGCTCGTCGCCAACAATAGGACCCTGATTTCGTATGTAATGAAACAAAAAAACAATGCTATTATTAGCAACAATAAGCACAGGGAATTAAACCACATTGGTGTGCATGAAAATTCAAGAAATATGAATAAACACATTAAAAACAAAAAATAACCTTGCATTTATCAGTAGATGGATCATTAACTCCACGGTCAACAGCAGCGTCAACATTATGACTGGTCTCTTGCATCAACACAAAAAATTAATAAACAGATGGAGATCAGGAAGTTCAACTACAATACTGACAGCAGAACAACATAGTAAAAGCATACAAACACAAAGCACTGACTCACATCAACAACAGGCTGCTCCAAGCCAACATCGTTCGTATGGTGATCAGAAACATTAACCTCAGTACCATCATCAGCCCTGCTGTCTGTGGCGGCAGCCTCATCCTGCTCAATCTGCATGGAAGAAAAATTAATAAACAAATGAAGATGAGAAAGTTCAACTACCATACTGACAGCAGAACAACATAGTAAAAATTGCAAGCACCGAGGACTCACTCACATCATCAACAGCGCGCTCCAAGCCAACATCATTCGTTTCATGATCAGGAACATTAGCCTCGGTACCATCACCAGCCCTGCTGTCGATGGCAGCAGCCACATCCTGCTCAATCTGGCTGATAACAACTTTTGCATTTTCTTCATATGGCTTGCAGCGAGAGTCTTGCATACTTTTGAAATGCTTCATGTTGTTCAACAGACGAACCGAGCTCTGAACTAGATCAGCAGCACCGTCACACATATCACCAATTAAAATTCTCTCCATCTCAATATAGTCCACTGCTTCCTCAGCGTTAAATTGATGACCTTCAGGAAGGATACCACTGATACAGCTCAGATGCTCAACTGTCGTTGGGACCTTTTGCAGCTCAGAACACACAATTCTAAAAATATGCTCAGCGCGCTCCAACGCAGAAACAGCAACATCAATACCAAAACCCTGCCTCTGTGAAGTACTAGCATTACTAGGGCCAGGGGGAACATAACCAGCACCCTCAACACCACGACCACCTCTCAACTCATCGTGCAAAGATGAAGACTTGGGAACCTGAGACGACGGCATCTCCAGGACTGGCCGTTTATACTGTCGGAAAAAAACCTCCTCTTGAGTTTTCCACTACAAGCAAGGTGAAAAATAGTTAATTAATCAATGCAACACACAGGCAAAAATAAAACATGATATTAACAGATTTAAATCAACAGGACTATCAATCTTTAGCTGATAGTGCCAATTTATTAGTATTTACCAACAGGACAGTTTAGCAAAGATATTCAGTTCAACCACACATGAAACAACAGTACTAAAAATCATACCTAAACCTCACAAAGCTTAAGAAATGACAAAATCTAAATAGGTAACTCTGCGGGACACATGTTCACTCCAGCAGAAATAGCTATACCTAAATAAAAAAAGGTCTGCAAAGACACAAAAGAAATAAAACTCACCGGAAGCTTCCCAAACACCCAAGTCTTTGGATCTGCATTGCCTTTTTTATCAAATTTGCATCAACCAGATCAGAAAGCTTGACAGGATCCATGAAACATATGCGGGGGACTCGCATGTCAAGCTCCGCAGTCTTGCCACGGATAAGGCAGTCAAGGTACATTAGTACAGGCCCTATAGCACAACATGTGATTGCCTTCCCCATCGTAACACCATCTTGGTACCTGACAACAGCCCTTCTAAGCTCATCAACCATCAGCTAACAATAATCCATATTAGCCATGTCCTCAAAGACGAGACCCTCAAACATTGCTGCCTCTCTGGAAACACACGGGGCGGCACCAGGCAACACAACCTTCATAAACATAATAATGAAGAACACTTTCAGAGCAAGGTCATCTTTGCTAGGATCCCTGACGAGCACCTTGAGCTTATTCCTCAAATCCTTTGTCTTGATATCTATGTTCCTGCTAATGTCAAGCTCCGATCTTAACTTCATCAGAGCGTCGTCATATCCATCCTCTGACGACCTTGGCGGAGAACAACCACCACGAGGGAACCCAAATAATTGTTGTATACCATCGCTAGTGATGCGAAGCTTCTTATTAGCCTCACCCATGTCAAGAGTCATCGTATCAGGATCTATCCTCAGGTACAAAACTCCCATCAGAGGGCGGGAAATGTTAGACTTCACCCTCCAATTGAAGATAGAACCAAAACCAGCTGCACGAACCCTAGCCACATGCCGACTCTCCAGCAATTTAGCCCAAGCTTCAACCTCTCCCAACGAACATCGCACAGTCAAGCTCAATTTCCGTTGGTCACCTTCATCCAAGGCAACTTTTCCGTCATTGCGACCCACCGGCTTGACCGGACTCATAACGCTAACAGGCTGTAAATGAAAATAAAGAAGCCACACCTTAAATAAATGAATATAGAAAACAAAACAAGCATATGAAGGCAAGTAGAAAAAAGAAAAGATTGCACAAGTTCAACTATTGAAACAACATCAGTACCACCCTTGATTGATGCAAACAATGACCAGCCTCGCCTGGCCAGCATAAAAGCCCAGACACAATTAAATCATTGCAACTACAACTAGTCAGTCACATACGGTACAAAAGACGTACCATTGCAAATTCATCTTCAGAATCAACTTCGATATCATCTTCTTCAGATACAACATCTTCAGCTTCGACATGAGCATGCTTCTTCACAGCTTTGTTCACCTTCGCAGGATGAACTTTACGCTTATTATTTTCTTTCAACAAAGAGCGCTCTCGAAGAGGAGGAGAAGAAGGCTTCTTATTTGTCAAAACCCGTGGACTACGACGAACAGGGGAGCCACCAAGTTTGCTTGGACCAATCTTCACAGCAACACTATCCCCATCAGCTTTGCTATTACCAGGTTGGGAACCAGCTTTCACACATGGGCTACGCCTTTGTGTGCCATCAGGATTTCGATCTGACATCTTCCTCTTCAAAACAGCTTTCTTCTCCTTAACTGCATCACGAGTAAAAACTTATGTCATATGAGTTTGCATCAGGTTTGTCTTCACCGGCATGTCACTTCCATGAGATCCATCATCAACAGTTGAAAAGGCCGCGTCACCACCTTCATCACCTACGCCTTCAGGAGCTTGAGCAACATCCCGATCACTTCGTTGAACACATGCAGCCTTTTGACGCTGTTCCAACTCCTTTCTCCTCTGGAAATCACACTTCTTCTTTCTTATCCTTTCATCCTCGAGCTGTAACTGCATAGGAACATCCTCAGCCTGAGTAACAGGCTCAGTGCCATCAACACTCTATGACTGAGTAACAGACAACTGCAAGCTGCCATCAACATCATCAACGTTAAGAGAATACATTCCATCATTTATATCATTGACAACATCAGCAATGTCCTCAGCAGCACCATGGCTGTCATTAACTGCATAAACCAACAAACATAAGCCTGCACGTATAAAATCAAAACAAAATTAACATTGCAGAGACAAGATAAATAAAGCGCATAGCATCAGACACAAACAAAAGGAACAACTGATGTAGCTAAGCATATTAATGTATTCAAGGCTGATAAAAAAAGAGCAAATATAAGGGAAACACCAACAACATCCGCAAGTTCTTCTAGCGGATTTGGTGTCTCAAAAATAACATTCACAAGATCTTGAAAGCGTTCTAATTTTTCAGAATCAGGAGGCACCGGCACTCCAACATCTGCAACAACATCATAATTAGCAAAAAAGTACATGAACAAGCATTCAGTTAAACTATATGAACACTACAAGTGCACCCAATAAAACAATATGAACCCACCACTGGCGCAACAAACTTAAGAATGAAAACTCTTTCACCATCATACCAGTTCTTCACTGACTACTACAACCTATTCAAATGCCAGGACAATAGTTCAAACTACAAATGGTGATCCGTACTACAACATGTCTGCAGGTCACATCAACCGCCAAACCTATACACACC
This sequence comes from Triticum urartu, assembly GCF_003073215.2. Classification (NCBI taxonomy): domain Eukaryota; kingdom Viridiplantae; phylum Streptophyta; class Magnoliopsida; order Poales; family Poaceae; genus Triticum; species Triticum urartu. Next base: position 408,328,658 of record NC_053028.1, read on the forward strand.
ACACATTCCAGGGCAAATTTAACAGCTATCAAAAAACATACAACTTATAAAGTCAATACAACCACACCTATACAGCCTAAAAACCAGATCTGTTAAAACATCATCCAAATTACAGGGAAAAATCACCTGCATTCAACTTGTCTGGGCTGGATGATGTAACCATTGAGATCTACAGACCTAAAATCTGCCGAACCAGATCTGCAAAACACATGAACAAAAATTAGGGCTCTGACCTATTTCAGAAAAATAAGCACGCCATACAAAGCAAAACTCTTACAAGCAAACACAAAATCCGCCACGGAATCAAATATCACTGTCGCCAACCACTCGTTCAAGAGCAAAGGAACCCTAGCGAATCCAGCCTGAAACAGCAAGAGAGCAAGAGCTAAGAAATAGAGGGAAAATCTGTACATAAGAGGACGCAAGGGAAGTCAATCGCACACCAAAAGGAGCAAACAGAGCACCCAGACCTCCACCCCTGGGGTTCAACCCGCCGGCCGACGCTCCCGCGGCGAAACAGGAGAAGCAACTTCTCTGCAATAAGAGGAGAACGAAGAAGGAATCTATTTGGAGAGGGGAGCGGAGCGGAACGGGGGAGCGCGGAGGTTAAAAGGTGAGTGGGAGAAAACCGATGGCTAAAGCCCAGAACCGTGGCGAAGCCCACTAACTCTAGGCAGTTACCAAAAATAATAGCAAAAATTAAAAACAATAAAAAAATAAATACAATAAAAAAATTAATATAGAGGGAGAAAACAAACAGCTAAAGTACAAATAATAACTCACAACATTACAATAAAAATTATCAAAAATTACAAATGAAATAATAATTCATAACGGTGATGGTTTTTCACCCAAAAAAATAAAGATAAGATAACGGGGGCAAATACTATGCCCCTCGGTGCACTGTGATGCGCGAGCAAGTCCATACAAGGATGATGCGTCAGTACAACTACGCCCCTCGGTGCGATACGGTGCGGCAGCAAGTCATGTTACGGACTCGCCTCCGCATGCGACGCCGCGGCACGCCGTGTCGTCGCCTGCTACGGCTCGTTCCTGGCTCGGCCTCGCCGGGATGGGGGAGGGGGTCCCGACCCCCCTCCCCCACCGTCTTGGCCTCGCGATAACGCGGTAGTGCGCTCCTTTGACAGGCACAGTGCGGTTATTCTGTTCCCCCCACACACGCACCCACACACCCCTAAGATAGATAATGGGGGATGTGTCAGTATAACTATGCACTGAGGGGAAGTGCGGTTATTCTGTTTCCCCCCCACACGCACCCACACACCCCCTAAAAAAGATAGATAATGGGGGCAAGTCCATACAAGGAAGATGTGTCAGTACAACTATGCACCGAGGGGCAGTGCGGTTATTCTGTTTCCCCTCACCCCCACACACACCCACACACCCCTAAGATAGATAATGGGGGCAAGTCATGTTACAGACTCGCCTCTGCATGCGACGCCGAGGCACGCTGCGTCGTCGCCTGCTACGGCTCGTTCCTAGCTCGGCCTCGCCGGGATGGGGGAGGGGGGTCACGACCCCCCTTCCCCCAGGCTCGGCCTCGCGCTAATGCGGCAGTGCACTCGTTTGACAGGCGCAGTGCGGTTATTCTGTTTCCCCCCACACGCACCCACACACCCCCTAAAAAAGATAGATAATGGGGGCAAGTCCATACAAGGAATATGTGTCAGTACAACTATGCACCGAGGGGCAGTGCGGTTATTCTGTTTCCCCTCACCCCCACACGCACCCACACACCCCTAAGATAGATAATGGGGGCAAGTCATGTTACGGACTCGCCTCCGCCTGCGACGCCGCGGCACGCCCCATCGTCGCCTGCTATGGCTCATTCCTGGCTCGCCCTCACTGGGATGGGGGAGGGGGGTCACGACCGACCCCCTCTTCCCAGCTCGGCCTCGCGCTAACGCGGCAGTGCGCTCGTTTGACAAGCGCAGTGCGGTTATTCTGTTCCCCCCCCCCCCACACGCACCCACACCCCCCTAAAAAAAGATAGATAATGGGGACAAGTCCATACAAGGAACATGTGTCAGTACAACTATGCCCTTTGGTGCGGTTCGGTGCGGGGGCAAGTCATGTTACGGCTCGTTCCTAGAACAAAACTCACAAGAACTAGAACAAAAAAGTATCAGTCCAATTTACTGGTGGAGTCAAGTACTAGATTCAAACAAAAAAATTAACGCCCAAGGATCATAAGTAGTAGTCCGCACAACGCAGGGCCCACCGATCAGGGCCCACAGGTGAAGAGAGAGAGCGAGCGCCGTGTATAAGCGCTCTGGTAAGTTTTCAGAGGAGTTCGACTGGTGTGCCTCGCCTGCACTTATAAACTGGTCTAGAACCCCCTCGACTAGCGAGGTGGGACTAAACCCATAGCGCACGTGCATGCCGCGCTCCACAACCGCGCGGACGAGCTATCTGGGCAGAAAACAACGACTCAGCCAGATGGCCCAACACAGTACTTCGCCCCATTACAAAATTCTAGCCGATCACACACGACAAAAAAATGCAAATATTTAAAAAAACCTCACAAGAAATAAGTTCAAAAACAAATAATGTAAAAAGTTCAAACACATCTTAACTGTAAGAACTAAAAAATAGAAATACATATATTTTTTGGAAAATTAAACGTAGAAATTTGTAAATAAAAATTTCAGAAGCAAAATTATAAAAAGTTCAACTACTACAAGTCATAAGGTTCAAGTAAAAAAAATACTGTGCAGCAAAGATAAAAATCTTTTAATTCTAAAAAATACTAGAAATATCATTATTTAACTGTTAAAAAATGTGATCCAAAATTCATCTAAAAAAGATAGAAAAAATGTTATACAACAAACAAATTTGATTGGTAATTGACAACCTAAAAAAGTTCAGTACTATCATTAACAGAATGTAAGTTCAGCAATCTCGAAACCAAAAAAAGGGTTCTACAAACATCATCAGCGTATAGTTCCTTCTCCGAGCTATGTACATGAAAATATACCAGTCAAAACAAAGGATGCCCATCAGTTCAACTATAGAATTTTTCAAGTACTAATATAAAGAAATATATAAATAAAGCAGTTATACTTGAGCAAAACAGATAGGAAAAATTATACAAGCCATGCAACTTTTGACCACAAATCAGTTCAACTTAAGATAAAACAGCAGTTCAAAAACTGCACATGTCAAAACATATGCAGATAAAACAACACATTCAGAGGGGAGACAGTTGAATTCATTTATTCATTCAAACATCTGCTCCCTCACAACACAAATCTTAAAAACATAACATTCACTACTTCAATCATAACGATCAAAGAAACGACGCCATTTAGCCCTGGTGGATGGATGTGGAGCCGTGGCTGCTCTCGCCCTAGCCCAACTGATGATCTGAACATGGTTCCTTCCCCTGCCCTCTGGGAAAAGAAGCTCCAGTTCATTGGAGTTGCAAGTATCCATCACCTCACACGCAAGGTGTCTGTTGAACTCTGCATCCACTTCCTCCTCGGCAGCACGTTGTGCCATCTGCCTGCGCCTGCGCCTCCTCCTCCTCCTCCTCAGCTCCACTACTGCAGCCCTCGCATCGACGGCTTCCCCCTCCTCCTCTGTGACCTCTCCCAGCTCAGGATCCATCTGGATTTTCTTTTGGTTGCAGCTGGTGGAACGAAAGTGACAGAGGGCTCGGCCTTTATACTCAAAGTGCAGAAGGTATGGGGTAGGCAGCCAGTACAAGAAACTTGCTCCAATGTCAACGCACAGTAATACAAGCTTTGACATGGAGCAGTCCACCTACACATATGGCAGTAATTCAAAACAACATTGAAAATCACACAACTTAATTACGCAATTTGACCAGATTACAAGAAATCGTAGGCTTCAGTCAGCCACCAAACACCACCTCCGCCAACGACCAATTCCTAGTCTACCGGCCACGTTTGAGCTAATGGCCGCGCCATTCCACGGGAGCGAACACTGCAACACTAGCTACTACATGCAGAAAAGATAGACTATGAGCATGTACAAGAACGACTCCTGGTGCATTCTTATTCTGACGAAACTGAATAAAGCGACACTTAGCTTAACTGAAGAAGGAAGTAGCAGGATTCTCTGTCTAACAGCAGCGGCTGTGGCACTGGCAGTAGCAACGGAAGCAATAGGGGCCACGGCAGCGGCGGCCACAGGCGCACACAGCAGCAGAAGGCATGGGGTTGCGCGCATGCATAGGCGGGTGTGGTCAGAGCAGGCACGATGGGGCGACGCGAGACGGGCAGAGGGTGCGGGCTGGACGGGGCGGCTGCAGGTGTGCGCGCAGCGCGCGACCAGAGGAGTGCGGGCACGGTGCTGTGAGCGCGGGGAACGGGGCGATCTGGGTCATCGGGCGTGGCCGAAGCACAATCACGTCGGCGACGATCTACGACTACCAAAGGAGAGCACGGGGAGAGAGGGAGGATGCGGGGCTCACTACCGTTGCGGAGAAGGCCCGGGGACGACTTGAGACGGCCGGAGTCAACGACTGCGGTTCATGGTCCGAGGAGGATGATGGAGGTCGGGGCGGTGCTGTGCGGCCATCCCGGCACGCGTAGCTCGACGGAGACGGAGAGGGGGGTCACGACGAAGCCCGTGAGCTCGTCGACGAGGCTCGATGGAGGCGGGAACGAGGACGACGTGCGACGGGGCGGCGCCGATGCGGTGACAATGACGAGCAGCGCACAATGATGGGGACGAGCGCACGACGATGAGGAGCAACGAATGGCCCGCAGCATCGCGCCGGAGAATGCCTGGAAGCTCCACGTTGCATCCCCTGTTTCTGCCCGTCGTACACACAGGAAGATCGGTTCAAGTAGAAAACCTCGTCAGTCCAACCTGTACACCACATCAGTTCAAGAAGGGTAACAGAATAATATTCTGTTACGCGTAACAGAATATAGCCCTGATATATATATATATATATATATATATATGTGTGTGTGTGTGTGTGTGTGTTGTTGTTCTAAGAATGATCATGATGCCCTCATGTCCGTATTTTGTTTTATCAACACCTCTATCTCTAAACATGTGGACATATTTTTCGTTATCGACTTCCGCTTGAGGACAAGCGAGGTCTAAGCTTGGGGAGTTGATACGTCCACTTTGCATCATGCTTTTATATCAATATGTATTGCATTATGGGCTGTTATTACACATTATGTCACAATACTTATGCCTTTTCTCTCTTATTTTACAAGGTTTACATGAAGAGGGAGAATGCCGGCAGCTGGAATTCTGGGCTGGAAAAGGAGCAAATATTAGAGACCTATTCTGCACAACTCCAAAAGTCCTGAAACTTCACGGGAGCATGTTTTGGAATATATAAAAAATACTGGCGAAAGAATTAACCAAAGGGGTCCCACACCCTGGCCACGAGGGTGGGGGCGCGCCCTACCCCTTGGGCATGCCCCCTGTCTCGTGGGCCCCCTGGCAGGCCTCCGTTGCCCATCTTCTGCTATATGAAGTCTTTCGTCCGAGAAAAAATCAAAAGCAAGCTCTCGGGACAAAACTCCGCCGCCACGAGGCGGAACCAATCTAAGGCTCCGGCGGAGCTGTTCTGCCAGGGAAACATCCCTCCGGGAGGGGGAAATCATCACCATCGTCATCACCATCGATCCTCTCATCAGGAGGGGGTCAATCTCTATCAACATCTTCACCATCACCATCTCATCTCAAACCCTAGTTCATCTCTTGTATCCAATCTTTGTCTCAAAACCTTAGATTGGTACCTGTGGGTTACTAGTAGTGTTGATTACTCCTTTTAGTTGATGCTAGTTGGTTTATTCGGTGGAAGATCATATGTTCAGATCCTTTATGCATATTAATACCCCTCTGATTATGAACATGAATATGATTTGTGAATAGTTACGTTTGTTCCTGAGGACATGGGAGAAGTCTTGCTATAAGTAGTCATGTGAATTTGGTATCCGTTCGATATTTTGATAAGATGTATGTTGTCTCTCCTCTAGTGGTGTCATGTGAACATCGACTACATGACACTTCACCATTGATTGGGCCTAGGGGAAGGCATTGGGAAGTAATAAGTAGATGATGGGTTGCTAGAGTGACAGAAGCTTAAACCCTAGTTTATCAGTTCCTTCGTAAGGGGCTGATTTGGATCCATATGTTTCATGCTATGGTTAGGTTTACCTTAATACTTCTTTTGTAGTTGCGGATGCTTGCAAGAGGGGTTAATCAGTGGGATGCTTGTCCAAGGAAGGGCAGTACCCAAGAACCGGTCCACCCACATATCAAATTATCAAAGCACCGAACGCGAATCATATGAACATGATGAAAACTAGCTTGATGATAATTCCCGTGTGTCCTCGGGAGCGCTTTCCTTTATATAATAGTTTTTCCAGGCTTGTCCTTTGCTACAAAAAGGATTGGGCCATCTTGATGCACCTTATTTACTTCTATTACTTGTTACCCGTTACAAATTACCTTATCACAAAACTACTTCTTATCGATAATTTCAGTGCTTGCAAAGAATACCTTACTGAAAATTGCTTATCATTTCCTTCTGCTCCTCGTTGGGTTCGACACTCTTACTTATCGAAAGGACTACGATAGATCCCCTATACTTGTGGGTCATCACTGACGCGTGGCGATTAATGGGGTAGGGGTGCCTCCGCTTCACCATGCTGCCTCGGCAACCGTTCGACTTGATGAGACCCTGCTGCATGCATAGAAAACCATCATTATGTGCGACCGTGGAGGCTGGCGGTTGGCCTCCTTCCGGCTATAAATGAGGGGAGGGGCAGAGCCCCCTTGCTCATCTCTATCTTCTTGCCGCCTGCTTCTTCTTCCTCCTCTCTGCCTCGCCGCCTTGTTGTAGTTCTTATTGCGCCGACGAGGAAGTTCTCCGCCGCCGAGAAGGGGAAGGCTCCCAAGGCGGGACCTGACTCGCCACCTCTCAAGAGAGGCCGAGGCCGCCCCCGCAAGCACACCGCGACCCCTGCGGTGACTCCTCGGGGGCACGGGCTCGCCTTAGCCAGCTGTGGTGGTGCTTCTTCTTGTGGTGGGTGCCGCCAAGCGCGAGGCAGCCCATGCGACGAGGGGAGGCATGCCATGGTCGCCCGGCCTCCTCGGCCGCACTTCCACTCGGCCGAGGTGCTCCTTGAGTTTGTCGTGTGGTCGAAGAGGCCAACCGGCACCTGGCTCCTGCTCCCCCGCTTCTTCACCGGCGAGCTGCCGGTCGCGGGGCCTGGTGGCCTCTGGCTGCATGCTGACGGCTGTTGCAGCAAGGCCTCGTGGGTCGGGGTCAAAGTTTCCACCGTCAGGAACGTGTCCCAGGCCCGTGGCTGGTAGGCGTTTGGCCGCGCGCACGGCCTCAGTGGGAGGTGCATTCTCCACTTCAAGTTCGACGGCATTGCGACTCTCTTCATGAGGGTGTTTGGGAGGACGGCCATCGCGCAGGGTGCTGCCCCAAAGATGACGGCGGCGACGATGAGCTTGGCCTTGACAACAGCCGCGATGACTCTGAGGGTGAGCTTGCCCTTAGCGACGGCCGCATCTTGTTCAGCGGCGGTTGTTCCTCCAGCGAGAGCACGAGCAGCGGCGGCTACGACCAGCCACCACGTCACTGGGCTCGCTTCGAGGACGAGGCGGATCGTCTCGTCGCCGCGCTCCGATGAAGTGGGAGGAAGGCTCGGGCTGAGCCCAGAGGCCTCCAGAGCATGGCCTCAAGAGCTATTGTGGTCACGTGGGCCACTTCTATTTAGCCTTTCCCTTTCCCTACATTTTGATAAAAGTAGAGGGCCCTACTGGGGCGTGTAATGAACCATGGTACTTATGGCGCTATGTTATGCCTATTGTTCTGATGTATGTTGTTATGTTCATGTCCGGGTAGGTGCGGTAGGATAACTTAGCTTGATACACTCACAGTAGTCTCGCGCCTCGCGATGGCGCACCCTCCATCATCTTGTGAGGCCCCCTTGCTGCTGGCTCAGGAGTTGCTGGCCTCGGGGGACATCATGAAGCTGCAGAATTGTTGGAAAATTTTGTTTGGTGTCATGTTCTTCCTTGCGCGAGTCCTCAGGCGTGGGCTAGTCATGGCTTAGTGCATCGCGTCACGGTACCCGGTGCGCAAATCGGGGGGACACGGACTTAAGAAGATGCGCAAATCACAAGCTCGTTCGAGGGTGTCTCGTGAGGATAGAAAAAGCCATGGCCCTGGGGGACAGGGTTGTGGCGAAGTGTGTTCGGGGCGCAGGGCGGGCCTGACGCGCACGCACACACCTACCCAGCCCCCGCGCGCGAGACACGCGAGGAAGAGCAACGAGCAACTGCCGCCCCTCCTTGGCCGAGACCAGCGGCCAAGAGAGAAGACGAGGGGGAAATCCAACTTGGCAATCCAAAATGCAAGAACTCCAAATTCCATTAAAAGAAAGGGGGCAACAAACTACAGAAACCAAGCAAATGAACAGCCGCGTACGGCACCTAGACTAGTCTTCTCACCAGCGCGGAGCTAAGTGCTGCCACTAGGACGTGGGAAGGAGCCCCCAAGGCTCGAGGGCGGCTCTCCGGAGACTCCAGGGCTTGTACAACCCCACTCATTATTATGTGAGTGTAATGAGCGGAGACCTTCACAGGCACTGGGCCTTGCTTCATGGGTAGAACTTCTGGAGGTGCTGGATGTTCCAGGCATTCTGGATGGGAATCTCGTCCTGCGTCTCCAGGCGCGCGGCGCCAGGCCTGGAGACGCGAGCGACCCTAAAGGGCCCTCCCTATGGGCGAGAGCTTATGCAAAACTTCCCTGGAGAGCACCCGCCGTAGGACGAGATCACCCACCTCGAGCGTTCTGGAGCGGACGCTGCGGCAATGGTACCGTCGTAGCGCCTGCTGGTAACATGCCACCCGAAGCCAGGCTTGGCGGCGGCGTTCCTCCCCCAGCACGAGATCCATCCCCCGCGTGGCGTCCTGGTGTGCCTCGTCAAATGCCAAGACCCACGCGGATCAATGCTTGACCTCGTGTGGGAGAACCGCTTCAGCTCCGTAGACGAGGAAGAATGGGGTCTCGCCCGTCGGCTTGGTGGCGGTGGTGCGGATGGACCATAGCATGTACTGGAGCTCATCGAGCCAGCCCCTGCCGTAGGCCTCGAGCTTCTTCTTGAAGGTTCTTGTCTTGAGGCCTCTCGGGACCTCCGTGTTGGCACACTCAGCTTGGCCGTTGCTCCTGGGGTGTGCCACTAAGGCGTAGCATATCTGTGTTCCAAGGTTAGCACAATACGTTTGGAAGAGGTTGCTACTGAACTGCGAGCCGTTGTCAGTGATGATACAGTTAGGGACCCCGAAGCGGCTCACAAGGCCCTTGATGAACTTGACTGCTGAGCCGGCTGGGATGGTGCAGACGGCTTCCATATCCGCCCACTTGGTGAACTTGTCGATGGTGACGTAGAAGTAGCGGTAGCCCCCGGGCGCTCATGGGAATGGTCCCAAGATGTCCAGCCCCCAGACCGCGAATGGCCATGTGAGAGGAATGGTCTAGAGGTCCTGAGTGGTCTGATGGTTCTGCTTGGCGTGGAATTGGCATGCTTCACAAGATTTCACCAGCTCGGTGGCATCATTGAGCGTTGTGGGCCAATAGAACCCGCTGCGGAATGCCTTGCCCATGAGGGTGCGTGATGACGAGTGATGCCCGCAGTCTCCGCCGTGTATGTCGGCTAGTAACTCTCGCCCCTGTTCCCTGGAGATGCATCGCAAGGAAACATCATTTGGCCATTCTCGGTAGAGCTCACCGTCCTGAATGCAGTAGGCTGTGGTCTGCCGAGCCACATGCTCAGCGTTTTCCTCCTTCTCCAGCAGGGTTCCCTAAAGCGGGTACGTCTTGAATTCCTTGGTCCAGCACCCCTCCTGAGGCTCGAGCGTGAGGATCAGGCATGCTCCCGAGGTCGGGCCACAGGCAGGGGCTCCCAAGGTCGGTGCTGGGGGGAGCTCCTCCTGGGGCAGGGTTGGCTATGCAGCTGGAGGGGCTGCCGAAGGCTTGAAGAGCCACTCCTTGAAGACGTCGGGCTCCTGAGGCTGGCGCTTGGATGCTCTCTTGGCGATATCGTCAGCCTCCTTGTTCGTGTCGCGAGGCACGTGCTGCAGTTCCAGGCCCAAGAATTTCTTCTCAATTTTGCGTACCTCCGCCAGGTATGCCTCCATGTGTTCATCCTTCGGATCGTACACCTTGTTGGATAAGTTGACGAGGAGCTGAGAGTCGCCCTTGATGGTGAGGCACTTCACGCCCAAAGCGGTCGCGGCCTTGAGGCCGGCAATCAGGCCTTCATACTCCGTGATGTTGTTGGAGACCTTTTCACCGTGTTGGAAGTAGAGCTGCATGGCGTAGTAGAGCTTGTCCTGAGTGGGCGAGATGAGCATGGCTCCAGCCCCCGCGCCCTGACGCGCGAAGGCACCGTCAAAGTACATGACCTAGTCATCTGGTGCCTCGCTCCCTGGCAAGAGGGACCGTTCCTCGCCAACTTCGGGCCCTGGAGCGTCGGTCCATTCCTCCACGAAGTCGGCGAGTGCAATGGCCTTGATGACCCTGGTGAAAGGACATGCGGTGCCCCCATGTTTGGTTTTGGTAATTGATGACAATCTCTATGTACTAATGGTTGCCTTGAGTTATATTTGAAGGTTTTGTCCATAGCCTTTTCTTAGAGTACATGTGTTGGTTTCAAGGAGAGTTTGTGTCGACCAAGGTGCTATTCAAGGAATTACCTAAAGATTGGTCTTGTGAGAGGTTGATCATGACTAAATTAAAGAGTGAATCAAGTTGATCAACCCACAAAGCGTAGAAGATGTACTGAGAGGGATCAAGTGATCCCATGGTATGGTAAGCATTGTCAATTACGCTTTGTGTACTAACCCATGGTCTTCGTGAGGGTTCTTTGTGGGGTTAGGTTGCGGTGTGCAAGTTCAAGTGGAGCACCACGAAGAGATCAAATGCTTGAAGCTTGTTGTCCTTTGTGGTGACAATGGACCTGTGAAGATGTGCAGAAGAGTAGCTCACCCATAGTAGAGTATGGGGCAGCAATCAACTAGTCTTCATCGAGTCAACACGATCAAGAAAGGTTGCGGTGTGCAAGTTCAAGTGGAGCATCACGAAGAGATCAAATGCTTGAAGCTTGCCGTCCTTTGTGGTGACAATGGACTTGTGAAGATGTGCGGAAGAAAGGCTCACCCATAGTGGAGTATGGGGGAGCAATCAACTAGTCTTCATCGAGCCAACACAATCAAGAAAGGTGGTCCAACTTGAGGAAGTCAAGATCGTCATCATCTAGATCAAGTGGACCATGTGCACGGCAAAGGTTTGCCCTTGATAGGTTTTCTATTTTACCGGTCTCATGATGGTAGTTGGGAGACCGGGTTATAGGATCGATTGCCGTACTATCAAGGGGGGCTCTCGATGAGTAGCTTGATCGTATCGTTCGTTGAGAGCTCAAACCATTGCATCCTTGCATCATCTTTCTTGGTTCTTGTTTGGTTCTCTTTGTGAGTCTTAGAGCTTATGGTCATCTTGATGACAAGCTTGAGTTCATCGAAAACGGAGTTCGCATGCATCTTCTATGATGTTTTCGATGTTGGAGATTTTGCCGATTCTTCTCGGTTGGAGGTTTCACTCCTCTTTTTGTTAGGCTACTCGTCGTCTTGTTTCCAACAAGCTTGAGTTTGCTCAATTCGGAGCTCATATGCAGAAGTTATGGCAGTTCTTGTTTTCTTGAGTGTGGTTTTTGTCAGGGTCCCAGCGGTAGTACCGCTGAGGGATCACAAGCGGCAGTACCGCTCCGCAGCGGTAGTACCGACGGTGACTCCGCAGCAGTACTACCGCTGGCTTACCAGGTCTCTACCGCGTCGACTCGAGGGGTCTGTTTATGTGTCGGATTGTGCGGTACCTCGCTGCGGCAGTAGTGCGGTAGTACCGCTCCTTAGCGGTAGTACCGCCCTTCCTCCACGGTAGTACCGCCCGGTTCCCTCTTTCCCTTTACCCTTCGTTCTGCGCGGCAGTACCGCCGAAGGGAGCGGTAGTACCGCTTAACCCAGTGGTAGTACCGCTTAACCCAGCGGTAGTACCGCTGTCTCCTGCGGTACTACCACCCCAAGGTTCATGTTTTGTTGCTCCTTTTCCCTGTTTCTTCCACCTGAGCGGTAGTACCGCTCGTGTGCGGGCTGAGCACATAATGGTTGGATTTTCCCCTCCTATAAAAGGGGGTCTTCTTCCCCATTGAACCTGATCCTTTGAGCTCGTGTTCTTCCCCCATTGTTGACCTTCTTTGATCTTGCTAACTCTCAATCCCTCCATGGATTCTTGCTAGTTTTTGAGGGAAAAGAGAGAGGAGATCTAGATCCACATTTCCACCAATCACTTTCTCCTCTATGTGAGGGGAACCCCTTGGATCTAGATCTTGGAGTTCTTGGTGTTCTCCTTCTTGTTCTTCCTCTCATTTTCCTCCCTAGCATTAGTTGCTTCAGTGGGATTTGAGAGAGAAGGACTTGGGCACTCCGTGTGCCCTTGCCATTGCATTTGGTGCATCGGTTTGAGTTCTCCACGGTGATACGTGGAAGTGAAGGTTGAGAAGCTTATTACTCTTGGGTATTTGGGCACCCTAGAGCTTGTTCCTCTTGGGTGCCTTGGCGCCCTAGACGGTTGGTGTTGTTCGGAGCTCAACCATTGTGGTGAAAAGCTCCGGGCAAGCATCGAGGTCTCCAATTAGGTTGTGGAGATCGCCTCGAGCAATTTGACGGGTACCAGTGACCGCCCCCAAGGGTTGCCAAAGTGTACGGGTTTGGTGACCGCCCCCAAGGGTTGCCATTTGTACGGGTTCGGTGACCGCCCTCAAGGGTCCCTTAGTGGAATCACGGCATCTTGCATTGTGCAAGGGCGTGAGGAGATTGCGGTGGCCCTAGTGGCTTCTTGGGGAGCATTGTGCCTCCACACCGCTCCAAACGGAGATTAGCATCCGCAAGGGTGTGAACTTCGGGATACATCGTCGTCTCCGCGTGCCTCGGTTATCTCTTACCCGAGCCCTTTACTTATGCACTTTACTTCGTGATAGCCATATTGTTCTTTGTCATATATCTTGCTATCTCATAGTTGCTTATCTTGCTTAGCATAAGTTGTTGGTGCACATAGGTGATCCTAGTCGTTTTAGGTTTTATGCTTGGCAAATTAACTGCTAGGTTTATTCCGCATTTGTTCAAGCCTAAACCGTAATTATTTTAAAGCGCCTATTCACCCCCCCTCTAGGTGATATCCACGATCTTTCACCTGGTGGTGCTGAACTCCACCTGGGACACCTGCAATTCGATGTTCCACTCGGCGACCCTCCCTACAGCATAGGGGCTCCGAAGCACCCTCTCCAGCGGGTAAGCGGAGACAACCTTGATGGGGTGGCCTTGTAAGTAGTGGCGCAGCTTGCATGAGGCGACGAAGAGTGCAAGCAAGAGCTTCTACGACATGGGTTAGCGGGCCCTCGCATCGCGCAATACCGTGCTGACAAAGTACACTGGGTGCTCGACGAGGGCGAAAGTGTTGATGGAGTCCGAGACCTCCTGAGGCTGAAGGACCTCAGGAGCTTGATCGTTTGTTGGGGTAGCCGCGGCCTCAGGGGCGCCATCTTTTAGAGCTTGGTCATCTGTTGGCGCCATCGAGGCTTTAGGCATGCCAACCTGAAGCTGTGTTGCCTTGCCCTGCTGTGGGGCGTTTCCTGGCAGGCCCTTGGTTTGGTGCTCCTCCCGGACTGCCACTAGTGCTGCGCTGGTAAAGTGAGGTGTGGCGGCCAGGTAAAGCACTAGGGGACCAAGAGGACGCAGCGCCACCATCACTGGTGGGCTGGTGAGGTATCTCTTGAGGTCTTGAAACGCCGGTCAGCCTCCGGAGTCCACTCGAACAACCCCTTCTTCTTCATCAGCTTGAAGAACGGGAGAGCGCACTCCCCCGGCTTGGAGATGAAGCACCCTAGCAAGGTCACACAACCCTCTAGCTTTTGCATTTCCTTAAGAGTCTGTGGGGGACTCATCCTTTCTATTGCCTTGACCTTCTCTGGGTTTGCCTCGATTCCCCTATGTGACACCAGAAAGCCCAACAGCTTGCCGGAGGGGACGCCAGACACACATTTCTCCGGATTGAGCCACAGGTCCACCTTGCGCAGGCTGGCGAACATCTCTTCCAGGTCCTCGATGAGGGTCCTTTCCTCCCGAGACTTCACCACTATGTCATCGACATAGGCCTCAGCGTTCCTCCCGAGATGTTGGCCCAGAGCGATGTGCATCAGCCGCTGGAAGGTTGCTCCGGCATTACGCAGCCCAAAGGGCATGCAGGTGTAGTAGTACACCCCGCACGGGGTCAGGAAGGCCGTATTATCGACATCATGTACCGCCATCTTGATTTGGTGATACCTTGAGAATGCTTCCAAGAAGCACAGCAGGTCGCACTCGGCGGTGGAGTCAAAGATCTGGTCGATGTGCGGTAGCGGAAAGGGGTCTTGAGGGCAAGCCTTGTTGAGGTTGGTGAAATTGACGCACATGCGTTCCTTACCACCTTTCTTGGGGACGACGACCGGGTTTCTTGGACGATGAATGACTGCTTCTCTGTGGACTGCCGATGCGCCCTCTGCTTCACTGGGCGTACATTGGGGCACACATTCAGGTGATGCTCGATCACCCCCCCTTGGGACTCTGATAATCCCCAAGTGCAGGGAATCATCGTAGCAATTCCTAATGGTGGAAGTGATTAGTATGGAGTGTCGAATCCACAAGGAGCTAAAGGTAATATCAATATTCTCTCAAGTCCTATCTGCCACTGATACGACTCTACGTACACCGAACGTTTTCTTCCAACTTAGAAACGAGAAATAAAACTACGTTGTGGGTATGAAGAGGATAACTTTGCATGATATCAGAGAGATAAAATATAAAAGTAGGTGCTTTTATCATAAAGTTAGAATATATTACTAATAATTATAAATAGCAAGTGTGGAATAATGATGGGTCGGTGTGCGGAATTATCCTAGGCAATCGTTAACAAGACCGATGGTCTTCATTGCAATTTCATATGAGGGAGAGGCATAAGCTAACATACTTTCTCTTCTTGGATCATATGTACTTATGATTGGAACTCTAGCAAGCATCTGCAACTACTCAAGATCATTAAGGTAAAACACAACCATAGCATTAAAGCATCAAGTCCCCTTTATCCCATACGCAACAACCCCCTTACTCGGGTTTATGCTTCTGTCACTGAAGCAACCCACTATAAGCGAATCATGAGCATATTGCAACACCCTACAGCGGGAATCCCTCACGCTTGCGCGCCACGGAGGGCACAATAGGACAACACCAAAATAAAACATACAACTCATACCAATCTAGATCATCAATCAACCCAAAGACAAAGGATATCTACTCAAAACATCATAGGATGGCAACACATCATTGGATCATAATATGTGGCATAAAGCACAACATTCAAGTGGGGATTACAGCGGGGTGCGGGAAAGTGGACCGCGTAAAAGAGATGAGGATGGTGATGATGATGGTGATGTTGATGAAGACGATCACCGCAGTGATGATTCCCCTCCCGATGGCACTCCGGTGCCACCGAGAGAGAGGAGGAGAGGTTCTTCCCTTGTGCTTCCTCCTCCATGGCCTCCCCCCTGGATGGGGAGAGGTTCTCCCTCTGGTCCTTGGCCTTCATGGTGATGATGGCCCCTCCGGGATCCTCCTCCATAGCCTCCGGTGATGATGGCCCCCTTCGGCAGGGTGCCAGAGAGGGCCTGGATTGATTTCTCATGGCTACGGATGCTTGCGGCGGCGGAAATTCCGATCTAGGTTTCTTTCTAGAAGTTTGGGTATAAATAAGATGTGTTGGAGTCGGGAACAAGTCAGGGGGGTCCCGAGGCGGCCACGAGATAGGGGGCGCGCCCAGGGGGGTAGGGCCCGCCCCCCACCCTCGTGGTGGCCTTGGGACTCCCCTGGTCCATCTCCGGTACTCCGTGGGCTTCTTCAGGTCCAAAAACAATCTCCGTGAATTTTCAGGTCAATTGGACTCCGTTTGATTTTCTTTTCTACGATACTCAAAAACAAGGAAAAACAGAAACTGGCACTGGACTCTAGGTTAATAGGTTAGTCCCAAAAATCATATAAAACAACATATAAAGGCCCATTAAACATCTAAGATGGATAATATAATAGCATGAATACTTCATAAATTACAGATACGTTGGAGATGTATCAGACTCCAGCCAGGTCCTTGGGCTCCCATGCGAACACCTCCTTGTTCGCGTGCAAGAAATCGACCAGTGCCTTTTCTTAGTCTGGGACGAGGTTGGCACCTATGGTGAAGGTGGCTCCCGATGCCCCATATTTGTCAACCGACACCTGCTTCGTTTTGACCTGGTCTTGAGAGAACAATTGCTTCTTTTTTGCTGGCGGAGCCCTCGGAGCCCCCGGGGCTCCTTCCTCCTCTGGCGGCGCGGCAGCCGCGGCTCTGAAGGCGAGCTTGAGAGCAGCCAGCGCCTCCTTGGTGTCCACGACCACAGTGAGGATGCTTCTGCTTCCTGGCATCTTCACGAGGTTGTAGGCAAGGTGAGTTGCTGCCATGAACTTGGCCAGGGCCAGGTACTAGAGGATGGCATTGTACGGGAGGCCAATGCGGGCGATGTCGAAGTCGATGAGCTCGGTGCGGTAGTTGTCGCGGGTGCCAAAAGTGATAGGGAGGCGGATCTGCCCCAAGAGGCTGGTGGAGCCGTCGACGACCCCACAGAATGGCTTGGTGGGGAGGAGCTGGCCATGTGACACGTGGAGCAAGCCGAAAGCTTCCATGGAGAGAACATTGAGGCTCGCCCCGTGCTACCTCTTGAGGACTGCGTTGGTTTTCCCCGAAGAGGAAGGGATGATGCAGCAAAGTAGCGTAAGTATTTCCCTCGGTTTTTGAGAACCAAGGTATCAATCCAGTAGGGGGCTACGCGCAAATCCCTCGTACCTGCACAAAACAAATAAATCCTCGCAACCAACGCAAATAGGGGTTGTCAATCCCTATAGGGCCACTTACGAGAG
This sequence comes from Triticum urartu, assembly GCF_003073215.2. NCBI lineage: Eukaryota > Viridiplantae > Streptophyta > Magnoliopsida > Poales > Poaceae > Triticum > Triticum urartu. Next base: position 408,345,725 of record NC_053028.1, read on the forward strand.
TGAGATCTGATAGATATGATAAGATAAGATTTTGGTATTTTTATGATAAAAGATGCAAAGTAAAATAAAGGCAAAGTAAATAGCAAAGGAAATAACTAAGTAGTAGGAGATCAATATGATAAAGATAGACCCGGGGGCCCTAGGTTTCACTAGTGGCTTCTCTCGAGAGCATAAGTATTCTACGGTGGGTGAACAAATTACTGTTGAGCAATTGACAGAATTGAGCATAGTTATGAGAATATCTAGGTATGATCATGTATATAGGCATCACGTCCGAGACAAGTAGACCGACTCATGCCTGCATCTACTACTATTACTCCACTCATCGACCGCTAACCAGCATGCATCTAGAGTATTAAGTTAAAAACAGAGTAACACCTTAAGCAAGATGACATGATGTAGAGGGATAGACTCATGCAATATGAAGAAAACCCCATCTTGTTATCCTCGATGGCAATAATACAATACGTGCCTAGCTGCCCTTACTGTCACCGGGAAAGGACACCGCAAGATTGAACCCAAAGCTAAGCACTTCTCCCATTGCAAGAAAGATCAATCTAGTAGGCCAAACCAAACTGATAATTCAAAGAGACTTGCAAAGATAATCAATCATACATAAAAGAATTCAGAGAAGATTCAAATATTATTCATAGATAGACTTGATCATAAACCCACAATTCAGCGGTCTCAACAAACACACCGCAAAAAGAAGATTACATCGAATAGATCTCCACAAGAGAGGGGGAGAACATTGTATTGAGATCCAAAAAGAGAGAAGAAGCCATCTAGCTAATAACTATGGACCCGTAGGTCTGAAATAAACTACTCACACTTCATCGGAGAGGCTATGGTGTTGATGTAGAATCCCTCCGTGATCGATGCCCCCTCCGGCGGAGCTCCGGAACAGGCCCCAAGATGGGATCTCGTGGATACAGAAAGTTACGGCGATGGAATTAGGGTTTTGGCTCCTCTTCTAATCGTTTGGGGGTATGTGGATATATATAGGAGGAAGGAGTACGTCGGTGGAGCAATAGAGGGGCCCACGAGGGTGGAGGGCGCGCCTGGTGGGGGTGGGCGCGCCCCCCTACGTCGTGGCCCCCTGTTTTATTTCTTGACATAGGGTCCAACTCTCTCTAGTCTTATTCGTTGAGAAAATCACGTTCCCGAAGGTTTCGTTCCGTTTGGACTCCATTTGATATTCCTTTTCTTCGAAACCCTAAAGCATGCAAAAAATAGCAATTCTAGGATGGGCCTCCGGTTAATAGGTTAGTCCCAAAAATAATATAAAAGTGGATAATAAAGCCCAATAATGTCCAAAACAGTAGATAATATAGCATGGAGCAATCAAAAATTATAGATACGTTGGAGACGTATCACCCCGCTGTCAATGAGGGTCTTGGTTATCGCTACGTTGCAGACGGTGGGGGTGCAGAGCATCGGGAGCGTGCCTGCTCCCGGGGTGGTCGCAGGATGGTCCCTTGAGTCGAAGGTGAGGTCGGCCCCGGGTGCCGCCCATCCCGGACGAGCTCCCCGCTACACGCATGCGGCACCCGCTTGGCGAAAGAACTTCTTGACATGGCGGACTGAGGGCGGCACCTGTGAACCACATAGGAGTGCTATGATGGAGTGATGCGCCGGTGCCGCAAAGCGCGTGATGAGGAGGCCGCGCAACTCCTCCCAGGAGGCCACAGAAGATCCTGGCAGGTTGAGAAGTCAGGCGTGCGGGGCGCCTGCGAGGGCCATGGGAAGCCAGTTCGCCATGACCTTGTCGTTACCGCCTACCGCCCAGATAGCCTCCTCATACGCCTAGAGGAAGCATGTCGGGTCCGTCGCGCCGTCGTATCAGGGTGGCAGGTCTGGCCTGAACTGGGGGGCACTGCACTCGTCATAAGGCGGGGGTGAAGGCCCGGAGGCCCTCGGCGCCTCCGTGCTCGCCCATCGATCCAGCAGGAGGGGCGGCGCCCGCCATGAGGGCCGAACGAAGAGTTGAAGCAGACAAAGAGACGGAGCAGATGAAGAGGCAGAGCAGGCGGAGAGGTGGAGCTTCGATGCACCCCTACCTAGCGCGCCAAATGTCGGATTCGGGGTTTCGCAGACCCTTGAGAGGTTCGAACATCAGGGTGCGTGCGAAGAACTCGTCCTTCCCAGTCAACCTATGCTTCGATCCCAAGGCCTAGCTCAACGAACCCAACGAACAAGAGACACAACAGTTTACCCTGGTTCGGGCCACCTTGCGGTGTAATACCCTACTTTGGCTTTGTGGTTGATTGCCTTGAAGGGCTGAGGATGAACTAGTACAGTGGTCGAACAGCCTCGGGAGGTGAGGTGTTCATGGGCTCGATGAGCTGGTGGGTGAGAGGGTGGTATGAATGATCCATCCCCCTCTATGGTGGTGGCTAAGTCCTATTTATAGTGGACTTGGTCCTCTTCTGTAGGATCGAAAGTATGTCTAGAGGGGGTGATTAGACTAAATGACCAAATAAAAATCTATCATTTTTCAAATTTTAAGTCTTGGTAGATTTTAGCAACTTAGCACAAGTCAAGCAATCAACCTACACATGCAAGTCTAAGACTATAGCAGCGGAATGTAAAAACATTGTACATGAAGGTAAAGGGAGAAGTTTAGAGGGAGAAAACGCAATGTGGACACGGAGATTTTTGGCGTGGTTCCGATAGGTGGTGCTATCGTACATCCACGTTGATGGAGACTTCAACCCACGAAGGGTAACGGCTGCACGACTCCACGGAGGGCTCCACCCACGAAGGGACACGAAGAAGCAACCTTGTCTATCCCACCATGGTCATCACCCACGAAGGACTTGCCTCACTTGGGTAGATCTTCACGAAGTAGGCGATCTCATTACCCTTACAAACTCCATGGTTCAACTCCACAATCTTGACGAAGGCTCACAAGTGACACCTAACCAATCTAGGAGACACCACTCTCCAAAAGGTAATGGATGGTGTGTTGATGATGAACTCCTTGCTCTTGTGCTTCAAATTATAGTCTCCCCAACACTCAACTCTCTCTCACAGATCTGGATTTGGTGGAAAGATGATTTGAGTGGAAAGCAACTTGGGGAAGGCTAGGGATCAAGATTCTTGTGGTTGGAATGGTATATCTTGGTCTCAAGTCTCAAGACATGAGTAGGTGGTTCTCTCTCAGAAAGTGTATGCTGGAAGTGTAGGCACGTTCTGATGGCTCTCTCCATGAATGGAGGTTGGGTGGAGGGGTATATATAGCCTCCACACAAAATCTAACTGTTACACACAATTTACCAAACTCATTACGAAAGGGAAACAGAGAGTTTGCATTGCGAACTTGGTCGAACCGATCGCTCATCTCGGTTAGACCGATACTTTACGAAGGGAAACAGAGAGTTTGCAACCCCATCTCGGTGAGACCGAGATCCCTATCGGTGACACCAGACTAATTAGGGTTTCTGGCTATGGCTATGTCAAATGAACTCAGTCGCGCCGTATAGATCAAATCAGTGGGGCTGGGACATATGTGGATATGAGAAAGTGGCTGAGGGCTTTTGGAGCATATCACTAAGCATTTTGAGCAAGCAAGCCATTAAGCAACACCTCATCCCCTCTTAATAGTATTGGCTTTTCCTATGGACTCAATGAGATCTTGGATCACTAAAAATGAAAATATAGAATCTTGAGCTTGAGCCAATATGTGTCCTTAGCATTTTGAGGGGTCCACATTCCTAGTCCATGCCATGCCAATCATTGAACTTTCTGAAATGATCATCTCGAAAGAGCATTAGTTCAATGAGCTATATGTTGTTAGGAATCACCAAAACAACCCAAGGGTAGTTGCACTTTCAATCTCCCCCTTTTTGGTAATTGATGACAACATATAGATCAAAGCTTCGACAAATGATAATAAGATTGAAATGCATCATCGCTTTTAGAAGTATGTGATAAGTAAGAGCTCCCCCTAAATTTGTGTGTTATTTAAAATTTGCTTTTGAATGCAAATGCACAATCGATTAGGATCATGGGTTACTCTTCCATGTCACATACATCTTGGTGGAACGCTCAAAATGATAGAGAGAAAAACATGCACTCATCACCAAGGCAAAGTGAATGATCATATATGAGAGATAAAAGATAGCATCATTCAAGCATAAGCATTAACGTATGGTATGATCAACCACATGATCAAATGAGTATCTCACACACATAGACATAAAGTATCATCCAAGCAAGCACACAAATAAGTATCAACCAAATAGAAAAAGAGACAAAAGAAGCAAAAACACTCTCTCTCAAAGCCTATGATCTATACATTTCTCCCCCTTTGGCAACAAGTTACCAAAAAGTTTGACAGTGCTATGCATCTTTCTAGGCTTGATCTTCGCAAGGTGGTGTTGAGAGGACTCCAGGGATGAATGCATCTGTTGAAGTTGTTGGAGCTGGTGGAGTGGCAACTGGAGGTTGCACTGATGTTGTGGTTGCAGATGCCGATGTAGTAGCTCTAGTGTCAGTCACTGGCACTATAGCAGATCTCTGACCTCTTGGCACTCTTTGAGAGGCATTTGTGGTAGCCTGCCCTTTCCTCTCCTCGGCTTCTTCATGGAGCTGCTCAACTGCTGTCTGCATCTCTGTCACTTTTAGATCAAGATCATAGAACTTAGTCTCAATGATCCTTTCCAAGATCTATTGGTTTTGAGTCAGGGTGGCCAATCGTTTCTCAATCCTCAAGGTTGCTTGAATCAGATATGCAAGTTGATCTTGTTCGGTCTTGAGAAACACTTGAGATGCCTCTTCATCACTTGGCATCTTTGCTTCTTTCTCAGCTTTAGCTTTGTCTCTTTTCTCTTGTGCCTGTGCAGATGCAGGATCTTCTTTAGTCATGACAATAGTGTTTTCCTCAAAATCTGGTCTCAAGGGTAGATGCTCCTTATCTAACAAGTAGGTGCATGTGCCCATCTTGGAGTTGATGAGCATTTGAATATGTGGAGCATACCCACATGACCTCTTTTGATTTGCAGCTGTCCTCTTGATTGTTTCAGAAATCAAACTCATGACTTTGAATTTTTGGGGCACATCAAACAACTGCAGCAAGTTGATGGAATGGCCTCTGATCATCTGGTGATCTCCAGATTTGGGCAACAAGGTATGCCTCAAGATGGTGTTAATTGTGGCCAAACCAGATAACAGATAATGAACAAAGCCTAGCTTATGAGTTTCCAGGGCTTTGTCAGGAATTTCTTTGTACATGTTGGCCATTGAGTTGTGGTCTTTCTTCTTCTTGGCATAGACATCCAAGTCATCCTCATGCTCTTCAGGGGCATTGATCAATTTTGCCCACTCAGTAATTGTTGATTGGTACCTTGTACCCTTAGACATCCGAACAATTCTACCATCAGGGTAGAAATGAGTTGTAGAATAGAATTGCATTATGAGCTCATCATTCCACTTGGTGAGTTTCTGAGCCACAAAAGTGTCTACTCCACAAGATCTGAAACTTTCATGCACTCCTGGGAAGTGATCTTCATTGTTGTCAATATATTTCCAATCCACCCACTTCATATCACAGACAATGGGATTCTTATCAAGCAAGATGGTCTCATAGAAATCCTTCTGCTCTTTGGTGTGGAACCTATAATCCATAGCAGTCCTTCTCCTCACAGCATATGGATCAATTTGTCTCCATAGTCTGGGACCTGCATCCTTCCCGATGTTCATGTCTTCTGCCACTAGATGACTATCATCATGGTCAGGGATCTTGGGCTTGATCTTCCTAAGCACTTGGGCTTCAGCATCTTCTTCATCAATCTCAGGCACTAGGGCCTTGTTCTTTTCAGAAGCTGGAATATTCCTTGTGCTCCTCTTGGGTGTAGTCTTTGGAGCTAGAGCAGAAGCTTTGGGAGTTGTCTTAGGCTTAGAATGGGCAGCCCCAGACTTGATGCCATCTCCCATCAGCTTTTGAGACTTTCATGCTGGTGCAACATCTTCTTCTTCTTCTGGATCTTCCATCATAGAGGATCTTCCAATGACTTTGGCCATAGTTTTCTTGACCCTTTCTTTCCTTTTCTTGCCCTCACCAGCAGCCTCTTCAACATTTGACTTGGAATTTTCAATAGTTGAGGCCCTAGCTTTTAAGATTAGCACCCTCTTTGCAGGAGCCTTCTTGTGCATGCCAGGCTTGGTGGATGCAGCTGAGCCAAACTCCTTCTTAACAACCCTTTTCTTGGAGCTCACTTCTTCCTCAGCAGCAACATAATCCTCATCTTCTGAGTCTGCGTTTCTCTTCTTCCTTGTCCCTGTAGCTGCCTTGGGCGAGTTGCTTGGGGTACTCCTGCTACCCTCATCATAGCTGCTAGAGGGACTAGTGCCCTCACTCAGGGTCACCTGCTCTTTTGACTTGTTTTGGCTATCACTCTGATCTGACATTTTGACAAAGCAAACTGACAGCAGACCCTGTGAATAATTATGGATGAGATAGAGTTGATGAGCATCACAAAGTGCAGAGATTTTGCAAAACAAATGAGTCAAAAACTACAGAAAGCATTTCGGAGCTACCGATTTGTTAAACTCGGTGACACCAAAGCAACTTTTGGAGTTTAAACTAGTGAAATCAGTCGGACCAAGACATAGTTCGATGACTCCAAGATTGCTAGGGTTTCACTGAGAGTTGAACTCGGTCACACCGATTTCCAACTTTCGGTCAGACTGAAAAGTGCAAGTACAATGGCCTAGTCCAAATCAGTGAGACCGATTTCCACAACTTGGTCGGTCCGAGATGAGTTCGGCGGAAACCTAACCCAAAATTTTCAAATCAAACCTAATCTAAGGGATGTTCTTGCTAGACAGGATGATCGCATACGTGGTAAAAAGGTGGCATTTGCTTTGTGCTAAGAATCAGAGTAAGGAACAGCACAAAGATTCGAACTCATACCCTAGTTCGGTGATGAGCTCGCTACGGTGCCAACGGCGGGGTTGAATTCCGTTGACAGTGACGGAGACCAACGGCGGGAGGTCGCCGGCGAAGAAAGACGATCCAGAGACCCGAGGCGGCAGAGCAGGACACGCGCGGGCTGAGAGTTTTGGAGAAATTTCCAAAATTTGACCCATCGGTATATATATCCTGACCTTGTCGGTGTGACCGAGTGGGACAACTCGGTGGCACCGAGATGCAGAATCGCAAGCGGTTACTGCAACTCGGTGTGACCAAAAAGTTCTAATCAGTTGCACTGAGATTGAAAACCTAGATCAACTCAGTGAACTCGGTCAGACCAAAAAGGATGAATCGGTCAGACTGAAATGCATAGAGAGGTTTTGGAAGTTTAAGTCTATGACGAATCGGGGACTCCGAGTGCTCCTCACATAGAGTGCTCGAATCTGACTTGATCAAACTTTGTGATGTAGCATGAATAGAGTTTGAGATGAGAAAAGCATAGATAGCTAGAGGAAGTTCTTTGGCATTCTTGTCCATCCATTTGGCAAAAGAAAAAGAGCCAAACAATCAAAGCAACAAATGGATGTCCTCGAATGAGTAAAATATGCAACCAACATGCTCACACAATAAAATGGCAAATGAAAATGTGACAAAGCATGCACAAACACTCTAGCATTTATCAAGCGATTGGCGATGACTAGGTCATCTATATATGAGTATATTGACTTAGGAGTCAAATGAGAACATTTGATCGTAGGTCATACTCATCGTTTAAGCACAAGTGGGGTTACCACTTATACATAAAGGATTGTTGTGTTCACACCATTAGAGTTGCTTTAGCTCAATTTTTAGAGTAAAGCTCCCCCTAGATGTGATGTCCCCCCTAAGAGGGATGAACTAACCTTGGTTTTTGTCGATGATGACTTCATGTAGATGTTGAAGATTTGGATGCTCAAGGTTTATGTAGATCATTAGGAGCAATCCATTGGAGTGAGTTGCACTTTCAATACCTACACGGGTTAGTCCCACAAGGAACAAACAAAGATATCCATGGACATAGAATGAAGTTCATACCTGATGATGTCCATGAAAGCATTAGGTTACCTTGTCCCTTGTCTTACCAACAAGAGGGTTTGCGACTCCTTGAACTAGTGCAAGATGTGGAAGTTGTTTGCACTTGTTCTCGCCAAAATGATATGAGTGAAGTATGTTGGCGGAGTCACCCTCAAGAACTCTCTAGTTCATCTTCTTCGGGATCCACATCAACTTGATGGGAATCCTTGGAGTTGTAGTTGTACTTGATGAAGTAGAACTTGATGTAGTCTTGGGAACCCATTTGACCAAGGCCTTGTAAGCTTCTTCAAACGCATCAATCTCCTCTTGAAGCTTGTCCTTGCCTTTTTGCTTATGGTCTTGTGGTGGAAGATCATCTTGAGCTTGTGTCCCCATGGAGGAAGTAGGATCATACTTCTCTTGTTGAGGAACAAACTTCATCTTGGGGTATTGATCTTCTTCCCAATCAACTCCATTGGCATTGAACTTTCGTTCAAAACCAACACCTTGATTCTTCTGGTGTCTTCCTTGCTTGCGTACAATTTCCTCAAATTGCTTACTTCCAGCAAGGCTCTTGTAAACACCTTTATCTATAATTCCCTTAAATAAGCTATTTTCTTGTTCAAGTGTAACATGGCTAAGAGAATCATTAGTGGAATCAAGAGAGCTACTAGAAGCAACAATATTGGATTTAACAGGATCATTGTTACTACTAGAAGAAGAATTTTTCCTACCCTTGTTGCTAGATTTTACTTGTGGCATGTAAGTAGACAAGAGTAAATGCTTGGCAATGTAAGAAGAACTTTTCTTGCGAAGATCATCATTGATTGCTTTTAAGAACCCATGCTCTAGCTCAAGGTTGAGCTTTTCAAAGAATAGCTTCTCATGAGTCTTTAAAAGTTCTCGGTGATCTTCCAAGGTATTTTCATGAGCTAACTTAAGAGTGTTTAGTTCTTTAGTTAGATGCTCAATCTCCTTCTTATCATCATCATTCGTTTTATCTTGATTAGCATGAACAATAGGAATTTCATCATCGTTTTCATCACTAGAGTTGTCAACAAGTAAATCATCATCACCTAGCAAATCATCTTCATCACTATTGAAATCAACATACTCAGGGTGTGATGCCTTTGGGCCTTTAGCCATGAAGCATCTTCCAATTCCTTCATTTGGTGAGTCAAATATGTCGTAGGAGTTGGTTGACACAAGTGCTAGACCAGCAACACCTTCATCTTGAGTATATAAGGAGTCGGAGTGATAACTTCTTTTAGAGTGGTGGTCGGAGTCGGAGCCGGATACCCATTCACCAAGGTGAGCTTGATGTCTTCGTTTTGTGTAGCTCCTTGATGACTTGTCCTTCCTTTCCGAATCCTTGCTTCTCCGAGAGGTTCTTCATTCATAACGATCATCGCTACTCCTTCTCTCTCTTGGAGGTGATTCTTCTCTTCTACTTCTCCTTTTGGGTGAATCTTCTCTTCTTTTGTAGGGAGTCGTACACTCATTGGAGTAGTGTCCGGGTCTTCCACAATTGTAGCAATTACGCTCACGACTCGAAGATCTTTTGTCATTGTACGACCTTGAGTTGGAACTTCTTTCCTTGCTTCTACTCTTGTAGAACTTGTTGTAGTCCTTCACCATTGGGCTCAATTCCTCATTGAAGGTTTGTTTCTCACTTGATGATGTAGGAGCATCACATGAGGCTTTGTAAGCACCACTTGTCTTGTTGTGAAGCTCTTCCTTATCCTTGAGTGACATCTCATGAGCAACAATTCTTCCAATTACTTCCGTTGGCTTGAGATCTTTGTAATTGGGCATCATTTGGATCAATGTGCACACGGTATCATATTTTCTATCCAAGGCTCTTAGGATCTTCTTGATGATGAATCTATCGGTCATCTCTTCACTTCCTAAGCCGACAATCTCATTTGTGATGAGAGTAATCCTAGAGTACATTTCAGCGACACCTTCACCATCCTTCATTTTGAACTTGTCAAGCTGACTTTGAAGCACATCCAATTTTGATTCCTTGAAGGAGTCGGTACCTTCGTGCATATCAATCAAAGTATCCCAAATTCTTTTGCATTCTCAAGACGGCTGATTTTGTCAATTCTTCGGGGCACAATCCGTTGAATAGGACATCGCAAGCTTGAGCATTGTATTGCAGCATCTTCAACTCTTCCACGGTAGCTTCACGGTTTGGTTCTCTCCCATCAAAGAATTCGCCCTATAGTGAGTCGTATTACAATTCACTGGCCGTCGTTTTACAACGTCGTGACTGGGAAAACCCTGGCGTTACCCAACTTAATCGCCTTGCAGCACATCCCCCTTTCGCCAGCTGGCGTAAGGACCTCTACGGTGGTAATTTCCCTCACTAGACGCCATACTCTCCTAGGTTGTGAAACCAAGGCTATGATCACCAAAGCTATGGAAATCAAGGCAAATGGAGACCAAAGCTCTGATACCACTTGTAGGATCGAAAGTGTGTCTAGAGGGGGGTTGATTAGACTACTTGACCAAATATCCTTTTTCAAATTGTAAGTCTTGGCAGATTTTAGCAACTTAGCACAAGTCAATCAATCAACCTACACATGCAAGTATAAGAGTATAGCGACGGAATGTAAAAACATTACACATGAAGGTAAAGGGAGGAGTTTAGAGGGAGCAAACGCAATTTAGACACGGAGATTTTTGGCGTGGTTCCGATAGGTGGTGCTATCGTACATCGATGTTGATGGGGACTTCAACCCACGAAGGGTAACGGATGTGCGAGTCCATGGAGGGCACCACCCACGAAGGGTCCATGAAGAAGCAACCTTGTCTATCCCACCATGGCCATCGCACATGAAGGACTTGCCTCACTTGGTTAGATCTTCATGAAGTAGGCGATATCCTTGCCCTTACGAACTCCTTGGTTCAACTCCACAATCTTGACGGAGGCTCCCAAGTGACACCTAACCAATCTAGGAGACACCACTCTCAAAAAGGTAATAGCTGGTGTGTTGATGATGAACTCCTTGCTCTTGTGCTTCAAATGATAGTCTCCCCAACACTCAACTCTCTCTCATAGATTTGGATTTGGTGGAAAGATGATTTTGAGTGGAAAGCAACTTGGGGAAGGCTAGAGATCAAGATTCTTGTGGTTGGAATGGTATGTCTTGGTCTCAACACATGAGTAGGTGGTTCTCTCTCAGAAAGTGTAGGCATGTTCTAATGGCTCCCTCCACGAATGGAGGTTGGGTGGAGGGGTATATATAGCCTCCACACAAATCTAACCTTTACACAAAATTTACCAAACTTGGTGAGACCGAATCATGAAACTCAGTCAGACCGATTTAGTTCAAAATGTGAACATTAGGATTTACGGTGGGACCGACATGTCAACTCGGTGGGACCGATTTCATTAGGGTTAGGGCATAACTAATCTCGGTGAGACCGAACACATAAACTCGGTAAGACCGATTTCTATAATAGGCAAACATAGAGTTGGTCAGGCAAACTCGGTGGGACCAAATCACTCATTTCGGTGAGACCGAAATGTTATGAAAGGGAAACAGAGAGTTTGCATTGCGAACTCGATGGGACTGATCGCTCATCTTGGTTAGACCGAAACGTTACAAAGGAAAACAAAGAGTTTGCAATCCCATCTCGGTGAGACCGAGATCCCTATCGGTGAGACCGAACTGATTAGGGTTTCTAGCTATGGCTATGTCAAATGAACTCGATGGCGCCGGATAGATCAAATCGGTGGGGCCGAGTTTGTCTTTTGGTTTGGGACATATGTGGACATGAGAAAGTGGTTGAGGGCATTTGGAGCATATCACTAAGCATTTTGAGCAAGCAAGCCATTAAGCAACACCTCACCCCTTTTAATAGTATTGGCTTTTCCTATGGACTCAATGTGATCTTGGATCACTAAAAATGAAAATGTAGAATCTTGAGCTTGAGCCAATGTGTGTGCTTAGCATTTTGAGGGGTCCACATTCCTAGTCATGCCATGCCAATCGTTGAACTTTCTGAAATGATCATCTTGAAAGAGCATTAGTTCAATGAGCTATATGTTGTTAGGAATCGCCAAAACCACCCAGGGAAAGTTGCACTTTCATCTTACCAAATGCAAGGCGGGAAGGGATCCCACAACGGCCAAATTTGAAGGGTGTCGGTGTCAAAACCGGCGGATCTCGGGTAGGGGGTCCCGAACTGTGCGTCTAGGCCGGATGGTAACAGGAGGCAAGGGACACGAAGTTTTACCCAGGATCGGGCCCTCTTGATGGAGGTAAAACCCTACGTCCTGCTTGATTAATATTGATGATATGGGTAGTACAAGAGTAGATCTACCACGAGATCGGAGAGGCTAAACCCTAGAAGCTAGCCTATGGTATGATTGTTATTCTGTATGTTGTCCTACGGACTAAAACCCTCCGGTTTATATAGACACCGGAGAGGGTTAGGGTTACACAAAGTCGGTTACAATGTTAGGAGATCTACATATCTGTATCGCCAAGCTTGCCTTCCACGCCAAGGAAAGTCCCTTCCGGACACGGGACGAAGTCTTGAATCTTGTATCTTCGTAGTCCAGGAGTCCGGCTGAAGGTATAGTCCGGCCATCCGGACACCCCCTAATCCAGGACTCCCTCAGTAGCCCCCGAACCAGGCTTCAATGACGATGAGTCCGGCACGCAGATTGTCTTCGGCATTGCAAGGCGGGTTCTCCTCCAAATTCCGTGTACCTGTTGAATAAAGTCCGGTTTCTTGTAAATGTTGCGCTCCTTGGCTTCTACGCCCAATAATGGCCGTCTCCCACGTGTCAAACGAATATGAAAAGTCTGAGTGTTTTTACATCCACACCCCTAGCCGCGTAAATGAGCCGCCCATTTAAGGGGACGAGGATTTAGATCCAAACCACACCTTCTCCCCTTCGCGAGTGTTCATCAGAGCGCATCCGACAAAGGTCCATACCATCATGGCCAACCTTTGCAACTCCTCCTTTCGCCCTTCCAGCCCTCAGCCTGGATATTGGGAGAGATGCTCCATCCCGCATAGCGAGCTAGTGACGCTCTAGACCAAGGTATTTCTCCCCCCGGCCTATATGGTCCCGGTTCGAGCCGGTCTTGCCATCTATAATGGCGGAGAGCAAGCGGAGAGTGCCCCTAATCCCTCCAAAGGAGAGCGGGTCTGCCTCGTCCCTTATTTAATAAGAGGGCTCAGATTTCCAATCCATCCGTTTCTCCGGGGGCTCCTGGAGTTCTATGGCCTCCAGCTACACAATCTTACACCTGCCTCTGTATTGCATATCGCGGGCTTCGTAGCCCTCTGCGAGCTGTTTTTGGGTGTTGAGGCTCATTTCGGGCTGTGGAAAGAGCTATTCTGCCTTGTGCCCCGTTCTCAGAAGGAGTCCATATAACAAGTGGGCGGAGTCGAAGTGTGGCGCATCGCCGGGACCGGATATCTATCCGGAACCCCAAAGAAGGCGTCTGAGGACTGGCCTTCAGAATGGTTTTACATAGAGGATGTCCCGCTGCCGGATCCTGTCCGGATCGGCCTCCTTGAGTTCGACAGTGCTCCACTAAAGAAGCGCCTAAGTTGGCGTCCACGGAGCCCTCAGAGGGAAAGTGACAAGGACGTCCTTTACCTGATGGGCCGGATAAGATTGTTAGCTCATTCCGGACTGACCATGATCGGGGTCATGGCCGCATGCATCATGCGAGGGGTGCAGCCGCTACAGTATAGAAGCCACCCCATGTGGGACTTCAACAGGGAGGACGATGCAACCCGCTACGGCCGTAAGGGACCGGATTCGGCTGCGGCTCTAACAAAGACCTTATCCGCTTTGTACAAGGGAGAAGAGGAGGAATTTCTCCGCGTCAACCCACAGGGTGGATTTTCTATGTACAATCCCCCAAGCTGGGTAAGTGGTCACATTTACTTGCCCATCCGTTTTATATTCCCATTGTTAAATATTCAGTCTAACGACTTCAACGCAGGAACTGCGCCAGGCTGTCAAAGAAATAAACAACCCTCCTCCACAACCCGAGGACCCAGGACGGTCCCTCGACCCGGCCTCTCAAGAGGATCTGGACTTATCTGTGGAGCTGATTGATGGAGTGTTCCATCAATTGAGCAAGGACAACGCCTTGGTGGCCATTACGGCTGATTACCCAGGGCTAATCCCGGCCTCCCAGGTAACTGAGATCGAAGTCCCAGTATCCGAACAGGGGTCCGCCCTCTCGTGTTTTTAGTTTCCTGATTACAACTGAGCTTTGCAGGGGAGGTTTTTGAGACGGGAGGCCAAACCTGCGGCGACAAGCCAAAGAGGGGCCACAGGGCCCCGTGGGCAGAAAAGAGGTGCAGTCCGGACTGAGGCGTCAGCGCAAAGGTATGGCGCGCCCCCTTATCCCAGGTGTTATACCTTCAAGGCATATTAACACTCGTGCTCTCTTCAGGACAAAGAGACCTCGGCGGACTATATCCGGAGAGGCTGCCAATCGCGCCTCCACCAGCCAGGCTCTAAAGCCCAGTCCGGAGGCGGAGGCGAACACAAGGCGCGCACCGGACGCTCCTCCGACGGAGGATGTGGACAGGTTGTCTGCCACCAACTCTGAGGTGGAGAGTGCCATGAACCACAGGCGTTGCCGGACAATTCTTCGCGATGCTTGTTTCTCCCAAGAGGCATTAGATGCCTTCAATTCGGGAGATACGTACCTCCGTGCCGCTCAAAATGGTCTAGCCAGAGCCACGGAGCAATATGTAAAAGACATACGGGTAAGAAAATTTTGGTAATTATGTATATATACCAGTAGCCCCCGAGACTTGAAACAGTTAGAATAACTGATTTAAGGATCATTTGTTATGCAGGTTCTTACAGAAAAGAATTCCCTACTGTCCCAGGAGGTGGAAGATTGCAAAGCCCAACTTGAGGCTGCACTAGCCGCAGCAGGGGAGCCCAAGGAGACCCCCTCTGGTAATATACACTTCGAAAAATAAGTATTTTGCGAAGCACGGCATGGGTGTGAATCTAACAAATGAAATTGCAGATGGCGCCGGATTGAGTCTAGAAAGGCAACAACTCCTACGCCAGCTGAAGGCTGGTGAGAAGGTGCTGACAAAGGTGAGGCGGGAGAAGAACGATCTCCAAGATGCCAACACCAAGCTGGGCGTCGACCTGAAAGATGTTCGTGCCCAGCTGTCAGACTCCGTTAAGGAGCTTCAGCGGCTTCGGCGCGGCATATTTAGTAAGTGCTTGAACGAACCTTTGAAAAAAAGTTCGGCGGGGAAGTCGACTAACAGAGTAATGTCTGTAGGTGTGCTAACAGGTCGTCCTGCAGAGGAGATGCCCGGTTCTACGGGTGACCTTCTTCCCGAGCTCTCGCAACTGCTCGAGCGAGTTCGGCAGGTGATGCAAGGCGTCGCCCAGGCCTTGTGGCCATCCATCTCCATGCCCGAAGGTCTTGGAGAGCTTGCGGAGAAGCTAAAGGGAGCACGGCGGCGCTTCCGATTGTGGAAGATATCGGCCTGCCGTCAAGGCGCTAGGGAGGCCTGGGCCATGGTGAAGACACGGTACACAAAGGCTGACCCCAACCACATGGCCGAGGTCGGTCCTGTGGGGCCCGATGGGAAGGAGATCCCTGTAAGCTTAGTATACGGCCAAGTAGAATTGGCCGCAAAGTATTCCCAGCAGGACTGTAAACTAGACAGCCGGTTAGATAGTATTGAAGAGGAATACAATCAGTCAGAATGACTATGTAATTTAATTGACATTTATAGTGCCTTCTAGCCGGATTGTAGATCGTTTGTCATGGCCGACCTTTTCGCTTCAGCCTCGGGACCTGACGGTCTGGAGTGTGTTCGAATTCCCATGTGGTTATATAAGAACCGGGGAATGCATGGAGACCAGGCGTAGGGGTCATTAGTGCGTGAACAGACAAGTGCCCGACTAGTTATGTTATATTACATGGTTAGTAAGAAACATCTTCCAGGGAGAATAGTTCCGTTAGGGGTTCCTTTCCCTGGGAAGCATGCCCTAAAGTGCATGCCCATTCTGTGAAAAAGACGCGGGAAAAAGCATCTGGGGGCGCATAAATAAATAAGTGAAAAGATCATCTTTTAGGTCACCGACCGAATATTCCCTTAAGAACGCTAGCTTTCGGCTTCACCC
The DNA here is from genome assembly GCF_003073215.2 of Triticum urartu. Taxonomy (NCBI): domain Eukaryota; kingdom Viridiplantae; phylum Streptophyta; class Magnoliopsida; order Poales; family Poaceae; genus Triticum; species Triticum urartu. The sequence goes on from NC_053028.1 coordinate 408,361,846, forward strand.
AGTCTGAGGTACACATCCGGCTGATCCGGCAGTAACAATCGCAGAGGTGCTCCCTTTACCACCTAGCTGAATAATCGGGAATGTAGGGGTAAGCACAGGAGCCAGGCAACCCAGTTTGGCCAAAACTTAAGTCATATCGATGCATAAAATGGTGAAATAAAAGGTACATGCGGAAGTGTAACACATGTGTTGGGCATGAAGCCCGTATAAATAAGCTTCTGTTAAAAGAAGCCCCCAGGTTTAATGAGTGCGAATAGCACGTCATTTGATGAGACTTTAAAGGCTATAAAAGAAAGGAAGGGGGGAAGGAGAGAAATGTAAGACAGACAGTATATAAAAAATGGACAGAGGAAGGAGACGAACACAGAGTCCGGCACTTAGGCATAGAATCTTCAGAGACGGGCTGCGTTCCATGGGTTCGGCTCGAGTCGGTTATTCGATGCATCTCGCAGGCGGTATGCTCCACCAGTCAGGACTTGGTCAATTATGAAGGGACCTTCCCACTTGGGCTTGAGTTTGTCCTTTTTCTTGTCCGTCAGGCGTAGAACTAATTCGCCAACATGTAATTTTTGGCCCGTACTTCTCTGCTTTGGTATCTTCGAGCCTGTTGTTGATAGAATGCGGAACGGGTTTTTGCCACGTCACGCTCCTCCTCCAATGCATCCAAACTGTCCTGCCAATCGAGCTCAGCTTCTCTTTCTTCGTACATGCGCACTCGAGGTGAGTCATGAATTATGTCGCAAGGCAAAACTGCCTCTGTGCCGTACACCATAAAGAATGGTGTGTATCCGGTGGTGCGATTCGGCATGGTCCGCAGCCCCCAGAGTACGGAGTCGAGCTCCTCTACCCAGTGCGTGTTAGATTCCTTGAGGGACCGCACTAATCTGGGTTTGATGCCGCTCATGATAAGACCATTTGCACGTTCAACCTGGCCGTTAGTTTGTGGGTGATAAACAGAAGCATAATCGAGCTTGATGCCCATGTTTTTGCACCAGATTTTTACCTCGTCGGCCGTAAAGTTCGTGTCGTTATCAGTGATGATGCTGTGGGGGACGCCGTAACGGTGTACAACCCCGGATATAAAGTCTATCACCGGTCCGGATTCGGCTGTCTTAACAGGCTTGGCTTCTATCCATTTGGTGAACTTATCCACCATGACCAGTAAGTATTTTTGCTTGTGGGTTCCACCTTTAAGGGGTCCAACCATGTCAAGCCCCCAGACCGCGAAGGGCCAAGTGATGGGGATAGTTTGGAGGGCGATGGGTGGCATATGGCTTTGGTTTGCAAAGAGCTGGCAACCGACGCATCGTTGGACTAAGTCCTGGGCGTCTGCCCGGGCCATCGGCCAATAAAAGCCTATACGGAGGGCCTTTCTTACAAGGGACCGAGCTGCAGCGTGATGACCGCCGAGTCCAACATGAATTTCAGCCAGGAGGTTCCGCCCTTCCTCTTCGTAGATGCACCTTTGAAGGACTCCGGTAGTGCTTTTCTTATAAAGCTCTCCCTCGTGGACTTTGTAGGCTTTGGATCGCCGCACTATGCAGCGTGCCTCATTTTGGTCCTCGGGGAGTTCCTGCCTAGTAAGGTAGGCGAGGAATGGTTCTGTCCATGGGGCTATGACGGCCATTATTACGTGGGCTGAAGGTTTTATTTCATTGGCAGAGCCTCCAATTGTGTCAGAATGTTCGGTGTCGGGCAGTGCGGTTCGGTCCGGGCTGTTATTGTTCGGCTCCCCTTCCCATACTACGGATGGCTTGAACAGCCTTTCCAAGAAGATGTTGGGGGGGACTACATCACGTTTTGCACCGATGCGTGCCAGGACATCTGCCGCCTGATTATTTTCCCGGGCTATATGGTGAAATTCAAGCCCTTCGAACCGAGCTGACATTTTTAGGACGGCATTGCGATAAGCTGCCATTTTTGGATCCTTGGCATCAAAGTCTCCATTTATTTGGGATATTGCGAGGTTCGAGTCCCCGCGCACCTCTAGGCGTTGAATGCCCATGGATACTGCCATCCGGAGACCATGTAAAAGGGCCTCATATTCAGCTACATTGTTGGAGTCTGTGTACATAATCTGGAGTACGTATTGAACTGTGTCTCATGTGGGCGACGTCAAAACGACGCCAGCCCCTAGTCCGGCCAACATCTTGGAGTCGTCGAAATGCATGATCCAATTTGAATATGTGCCGTACTCTTTAGGGAGTTCGGCCTCCGTCCATTCTGCGACAAAGTCGGCCAAAACTTGTGACTTGATGGCTCGCCGTGGCTTATAAGTTATGTCGAACGGGAGGAGCTCAATGGCCCATTTTGCAATCCGGCCCGTTGCGTCACGGTTGTTTATAATATCGTTAAGTGGGATAGATCGCTTATGTTCGAGTGGGTGGGTGGAATTAAATCCGAAGCCTCACCCAATCTGAGGCTCAGAGGCCGAGGAATTTTTGAACTCGAAAATTTGGATTCCTGGATGCTGTCCAATGAATCCAGCCAGTCGCCTGACTCTAAGTTCAGGTCTTGAGTGATATCCTCCCCTCCGCGGGTATCCGGCTTGAAGGGATCGGGAATCCGGACGTAGCTAGTCCTTAAGATAGATGAAGGGTCACCGCACTGTCCCTCTACCACGGCAACGTGATGGGTGACTTGGGGAGACTTAATCTCTCTCAGATCGGGTTTAGGCCCAATCTGGTCATAATCCGTAGCGACTCCCAGGGCGGCGATGCGATCCAAGAGCTCGTTTATGGAGGAGAGCTCCATTGGATCTAACTGCTCGGCGAGTTCCGAGATGACATGAAGATTGTTTTCGATGGCTCGAGAGGTCATCGTCGGCGCAGAAGCCGAACAGGCGGTCATAAGAAAACCACCTAGCTGGAGGGTTTGGCCGACAGCCAAAGCTCTCTTGGAAACGGTGCCGTATTTAAAGACGGGGTGAGGCATCCTTCCTGATGGTGACGACACAGAGGAACTCTCAATGAAAGCACCAATGTCGGTGTCAAAACCGGCGGATCTCGGGTAGGGGGTCCCGAACTGTGCGTCTAGGCCGGATGGTAATAGGAGGCAAGGGACACGAAGTTTTACCCAGGTTCGGGCCCTCTTGATGGAGGTAAAACCCTACGTCCTGCTTGATTAATATTGATGATATGGGTAGTACAAGAGTATATCTACCACGAGATCGGAGAGGCTAAACCCTAGAAGCTAGCCTATGGTATGATTGTTATTCTGTATGTTGTCCTACGGACTAAAACCCTCCGGTTTATATAGACACCGGAGAGGGTTAGGGTTACACAAAGTCGGTTACAATGGTAGGAGATCTACATATCCGTATCGCCAAGCTTGCCTTCCACGCCAAGGAAAGTCCCTTCCGGACACGGGACGAAGTCTTCAATCTTGTATCTTCATAGTCTAGGAGTCCGGCTGAAGGTATAGTCCGGCCATCCGGACACCCCCTAATCCAGGACTCCCTCAAAGGGGGACAACTAGTACAAGTTATCCTGATAGAAGTAGTCTTCGCCTGCGAAAGCCTCTGGTGGTGATGCCTTGGTGGGCTCCATGATGACTTCTGTCCTGCCGTCCTGGTGGTCTTGGTCTTGTTGCACCGATATGGAAACCTTTGCCTAATTCTTCGGGACTCCGCGCCTGCGCTTGCCTCCTTGGCACCAAAGAGGAAACTTGTACACTACGCCCACTAGCGCCCTCCTGGCCTTGGTCGTCATGGCTCACATCATGTGAGCCTTGCGAGGTGCACCTTGCATTGATATCTCCGCTCCTCAGGAGCCAGCCTGGTGAGGCCGCCCCCCAGGGAGGTCTTGGTGTCGTCCGCCTCACGAGGCTTGGCCCCGCGCGAGGGTCTTGGGTTATTGTTGATGAAGCTCGGCCGTACTGGGCCGTTGACGGAGCCTCGCCGTGGGCCGCATGCAGGCAAGTCTGGGTACCCCCGTTCCCAGGACGCCGACGGTAGGGGAAATGGGTTTCTAGCAACATAGAAAATCACCAAATACTTATTATGAAAAACTGAAGAAATAGGTTAATTATGACATATCTTCTCAAAAAGATCAATGTGCAAATGAATTAATTGCTACTAAGACAACAACCAAATTCTGAAACATCAGAAGCTAATTAACTACAACAACGCTACAAGTTCTTAGTCATGTACTATAAAGAACAAATTGAACATTTTATGAGGAAGCTAAATATAACTGCAATAGCATAGCACAGTGTTTGGATGACAGCAAATTAATACTAACAGGTGTGTACATGCGGAAATTTAGTAACATAGAACTAATAGCACAAAGGCCGTCCACTATGTATGCCAAAACTGGTGTAAAGACAACTGTTGCTACATTTGGCACTAGTGCCCTACACTGGCGAGCCAATGCAGCGGCAGAAAATCAGGGACCCGGACTCCAAAGCACCTAGTTGCTCCGATGCCCAGTTCCTTCATGCCAAAAAGACTTAGTATTTTACTGCTTGGCTGCTCGGATGTGTGGACCAAAGTTAGCTGCACAAACTGCTGAAGTGGTGCCAAATAATTTTCTAATGGCACCGTTGATGTGATGGCAACATTTTTAGATACTTGGTACAAAATGTGGCATTGTCTTAACATCCAGAATAACATAGCACAGTGATAGTGTCTGAATCACATCTAACAAATGATTTGTAACAACGAAAGTGGGGCTAACCTTCTCTGCACATGCCAGAAACTTCCTCCTGCTGTCCACATATTCAAACACAACTAACTTCATGCATGGAGATTGATGGTGACAATGAGCAGGCAGATCTTCAGCCATTCGTTGCAACTCATGGTCCTAGGGAGCTACAAGAGGAAGAAATGACTCAAATCGATCATTGGGTTAAAAATCCTTCATTCCAAGCCATAACGAGAGAGAGAGAGAGGAGGGCATACCCGGGTGCTGAAAAATTGGTCGTCAGAGGAGGAACCACTGGAGAGGTCATTGAAGAAGACCATGGTGACCCTGGCGGTAGGTGATGACCCACAAGTATAGGGGATCTATCGTAGTCCCTTCAATAAGTAAGACTGTCGAACCCAATGAGGAGCAGAACGAAATGACAAGTGGTTTTCAGCAAGGTATTCTCTGCAAGCACTGAAATTATCTGTAACAGATAGTTTTGTGATAAGATAAATTGTGACAGGTAACAAGTAAATAAACTAACTAAGGTGCAGCAAGGTGGCCCAATCCTTTTTGTAGCAAAGGACAAGCATGGACAAACTCTTGTATAAAGCAAAGCACTCCCGAGGACACATGGGAATTGTTGTCAAGTTAGTTTTCATCATGCTCATATGATTCGCGTTCGTTACTTTGATAATTTGATATGTGGGTGGACCGGTGCTGGGGTGCTGCCCTTCCTTGGACAAGCCTCCCACTTATGATTAACCCCTCTCGCAAGCATCTGCAACTATGAAAGAAGTATTAAGGTAAACCTAACCATAGCATGAAACATATGGATCCAAATCAGCCCCTTACGAAGCAACGCATAAACTAGGGTTTAAGCTTCTATCACTCTAGCAACCCATAATCTACTAGTGAAGTGTCATGTAGTCGACGTTCACATAACACCACTAGAGGAGAGACAACATACATCTCATCAAAATATCGAACGAATACTAAATTCACATGATTACTTGTAATAAGACTTCTCCCATGTCCTCAGGAACAAACATAACTACTCACAAAGCATATTCATAATCATAATCAAAGGAGTATTAATTATCATTAAGTATCTGAAAATATAATCTTCCACCGGATAAACCAACTAGCATCAACTACAAGGAGTAATCAACACTACTAGCAACCCACAGGTACCAATCTGAGGTTTTGGGACCAAGATGGAATACAAGACATGAACTAGGGTTTGAGAGGAGATGGTGCTGGTGAAGATGTTGATGGAGATTGACCCTCCCTCGATGAGAGGATCGATGGAGATGACGATGACGACTATTTCCCCCTCCAGGAGGGATGTTTCCCCGGCAGAACAGCTCCGCCGGAGCCCTAGATTGGTTCTGCCTAGGTTCCGCCTCGAGACGGCGGCGCTTCATCCTGAAAGCTTCTTCTTGATTTTTTTTCCAGGGTAAAAGACACCATATAGACAAAGATGGGCACCGGAGGCCTGCCAGGGGGCCCAAAAGGTCGGGGGGGCGCACCCAGGGGGTGGGGCGTGCCTTCCACCCTTGTGTCTGGCAGGTGGACCCCCTCTGGTTCTTTCTTCACCCAATATTTTTTATATATTCCAAAAATAAGCTCTGTGAAGTTTCAGGACTTTTGGAGTTGTGTAGAATTGGTCTCTAATATTTGCTCCTTTTCCAGTCCAGAATTCCAGCTGCCAGCATTCTCTCTCTTCATGTAAACCTTGTAAAATAAGAGAGAATAAGCATAAGTATTGTGATATAATGTGTAATAGTAGCCCATAATGCAATAAATATCAATATAAAAGCATGATGCAAAATGGACGTATCAGTAGGACGCAAGACAGCGAGAGCGAGGAAGCAAGGGAGGAAACGGCTATGGTCTCGGAAGGAAGGAAGGAGGAAATAGGGGAAATGTGACTTGTGGTCGGGGAGAAAAGGGGGTGGGGAAGGGTGGGCGGAGGTAGATATTTTGGTGGTAGGCCAAAAAAATTTGAAATGTGGAGGGAAACTTTGCGCGCGTTGCCGCCGGACACCATTCACTTTGAACGATTGTGTGCATTGCAAACGATTCTTCTGCTTTAAGCGCACGGGATGAGTTTGATAACTCAAATTTTGGTGGAAATTTCCCTGGGTACTATCCTCATCCATGTCATTGCATAATTTAACATCGCTTGCTAATTTGGACACACAAAAGAGCATACAGCACACAGACCACACGTACTGAATCGAGCAATTTTAGTAATTAAATAGAGCCAGTTGACCTAAACATTGCTCTAACAAAAGACCAGCATTAAAAACAAAGCCTAAGTACGGATAATTTTAACAAAGTCGCCGCTGCGTTGGCCTATGCATCGCCGGTGTGAGATGAGACGTCGATGACTTGTCCTGGTGACATGCCGCTATTGGTGGACTCCACGTCCCCCTGCTAAAGTCGATCGCGTCCTCGTCCTCGTCCTCAATGCCACCCTCAAGGTTGTAGTACTCATAGTAGTGGCTGCACCAGAGCTCGCTTTGGTACTCCACCATCGATTCCTCGATGGACAGACTCTTCTCTACCTCGACCTCGGCCACGCGCAACTCCTCCTCCCGGCTCTCCTCGATCTCCGTTGCCTCCTGCTTCTCCATCTCCCGCTCGGTGATCTCATGAGGAAGCAGGTGCTCCATGGCCACCGCTGCCTTTTTGGACGTGGGTTGCATGTTGGATTCCGAGGTGGCCTGGAATATATTGGTGTGTATGTCCTCGATCTTGGTGTGGATGGCCTCGACCCAGGCCAGGGCGACATCGGCGGCACCAGTGGCAGCTCGAGCGCTCTCAGTGTTTGCAGCCGTTGTTGCTACAGCTGCCATGTCGACTGCCGCAGATGCCCTCTCGACGGATGCATCCGCGCTCAATGCGGATGCGGCGGCACTCTCGGCGTAGGCGGGCGCGCTCTCATAGGCGGGCGCGCTCTCATAGGCGGCGGCGCTCTGGGACGACGCGGCCATCATACGGGCACTCACGAAGCATTTCCACGGTGTCATCTTTGCAAGAAGGGGTTGCAGGAATGGGGATCGGAATTCGTGCATTCGGCAGTTGCCGGCACTAGAGCAGACGAGTGATACGTCCATTTTGCATCATGCTTTTATATCAATATTTATTGCATTATGGGCTGATATTGCACATTATGTCACAATACTTATGCCTATTCTCTCTTATTTTACAAGGTTTACATAAAGAGGGAGAATGCCGGCAGCTTGGATTCTGGCTGGAAAAGGAGCAAATATTAGAGACCTATTCTGCACATCTCCAAAAGTCCTAAAACTTCATGGATGATGTTTTCCAAATATACAAAAAACATTGAGCTCAAGAACGAGTGATACGTCCATTTTCCATCATGCTTTTATATCAATATTTATTGCATTATGGGCTGATATTACACATTATGTCACAATACTTATGCCTATTCTCTCTTATTTTACAAGGTTTACATAAAGAGGGAGAATGCCGGCAGCTTGGATTCTGGCTGGAAAAGGAGCAAATATTAGAGACCTATTCTGCACATCTCCAAAAGTCCTAAAACTTCATGGATGATGTTTTCCAAATATACAAAAAACATTGAGCTCAAGAACGAGTGATACGTCCATTTTCCATCATGCTTTTATATCAATATTTATTGCATTATGGGCTGATATTACACATTATGTCACAATACTTATGCCTATTCTCTCTTATTTTACAAGGTTTACATAAAGAGGGAGAATGCCGGCAGCTTGGATTCTGGCTGGAAAAGGAGCAAATATTAGAGACCTATTCTGCACATCTCCAAAAGTCCTAAAACTTCATGGATGATGTTTTCCAAATATACAAAAAACATTGAGCTCAAGAACGAGTGATACGTCCATTTTCCATCATGCTTTTATATCAATATTTATTGCATTATGGGCTGATATTACACATTATGTCACAATACTTATGCCTATTCTCTCTTATTTTACAAGGTTTACATAAAGAGGGAGAATGCCGGCAGCTTGGATTCTGGCTGGAAAAGGAGCAAATATTAGAGACCTATTCTGCACATCTCCAAAAGTCCTAAAACTTCACGGATGATGTTTTCCAAATATATAAAAAACATTGAGCTCAAGAACTTCACTAGGGGGGCCACACCCTTCCCACGAGGGTGGGGGCGCGCCCTACCCCCCTGGGCGCGCCACCCTACCAGGTGGGCCCCCTGGTGGCCCTGCGGTGACCATCTTCTGCTATATGGACTCTTTAGATGGGAAAAAATCATAAGCCATCTTCTCGGACAAAACTCCGCCGCCACGAGGCGGAACCTTGGCGGAGCCAATCTAGGGTTCTGGCGGGGCTGTTCTGCCGGGGAAACTTCCCTCCTGGAGGGGGAAATCATCGCCATCGTCATCACCAACGCTCCTCTCATCGGGAGAGGGCAATCTCCATCAACATCTTCATCAGCACCATCTCATCTCAAAACCCTAGTTGTAACGCCCTCGATGCGACTATATCTCCCACATGTCGAAGCATGACTTAGAGGCATAACCGCATTGAAATCAATGCCGCAAGTGAGGTAATCTTCGCAAACAACCCATGTAATACAATAAGGGAAAAGATACATAGTGGGCTTACAATCTCCACTTCACACAAATACATGAATAAAGCATTACATCATCCAGATACAATAAAGGTCCGACTACGGAACCAAAATAAAAGAAGACTACCCCAAAAGCTACACAGATCCCCGATCGACCCCAACTGGGCTCCACTACTGATCAACTAGAACGAAACAACACAAAGGACAAGATCTTCATCGAGCTCCTCCTTGAGCTTGGTTGAGTCTCCTGCACGGTATCATCGGCACCTGCAAACTGGTTTTGGAAGTATCTGTGAGCCACGGGGACTCAGCAATCTCGCACCCTCACGATCAAGACTATTTAAGCTTATGGGTAAGGTAAAGGTATGATGTGGAGCTGCAGCAAGCGACTAGCATATATGGTGGCTAACCTATTCGCAAAAGAGAGCGAGAAGAGAAGGCAAAAGCAGGGTCGAACAACTATGATCAAGAAGTGATCCTAGAACAACCTACGTCAAGCATAACTCCAACACCGTGTTCACTTCCCGGACTCGGCCGAGAAGAGACCATCCGTGTTACACACGCGGTTGATGTATTTTAATTAAGGTCAACTTCAGGTTTTCTACAACCGGACATTAAAAAATTCCCATCTGCCCATAACCGCGGGCACGGCTTTCGAAAGTTCAAAACCCTGCAGGGGTGTCCCAACTTAGCCCATCACAAGCTCTCACCGTCAACGAAGGATATTCCTTCTAGCGGAAAGACCCGATCAGGCTCGGAATCCCGGTTACAAGACATTTCGACAATGGTAAAACAAGACCAGCAAAGCCACCCAGATGTGCCGACAAATCCCGATAGGAGCTGCACATATCTCATTCTCAGGGCACACCGGATGAGCAAGACGTCGGGTAAGCCAGCCCAGAGTTGCCCCTGGTAGCCTCGGACATCGCTCAGTTGGACCAACACTTAGAGAAGCACTGGCCCGGGGACGTTAAAATAAGATGACCCTTGAGCCGGCCGACTCAAGGGAAAGAAAAAAGGCTAGGTGGCAAATGGTAAAACCAATGTTGGGCCTTGCTGGAGGAGTTTTATTCAAGGTGAACTGTCAAGGGATTCCCATTATGACCCAACCGCGTAAGGAACGCAAAATACGGGAACATAACACCGATATGACGGAAACTAGGGCGGCAAGAGTGGAACAAAACACCAGGCATAAGTCCGAGCCTTCCACCCTTTACCAAGTATATAGATGCATTAATTAAATAAGAGATATTGTGATATCCCAACAAGAATATCCATGTTCCAAATATGGAACAAGCTTCAATCTTCACCTGCAACTAACAACGCTATAAGAGGGGCTGAGCAAAGCGGTAACATAGCCAAACAACGGGTTTGCTAGGACAAGGTGGGTTAGAGGCTTGGTTCAACAATATGGGAGGCATGATAAGCAAGTGGTAGGTATCGCAGCATAGGCATAGCAGAAGAGCGAGCAACTAGCAAGCAAAGATAGAAGTGATTTCGAGGGTATGATCATCTTGCCTGAAATCCCGCAAGGAAGAAGAACGAGTCCATGAAGAAGACAAACGGACGTAGCCGAACGGTTCCTCACAACTCCGGAACGGAACTGAAGCTCACGAGAAAGGCAACCCAGAAAGAAGCAAACAACATAGTAAACAACCACTACAACAACATGGCATGATGCACAACAAGTATGATGCATATGATGCATGTCCGGTTTAAAGAGGGCATGGCATGGCAAAATGCAACAAACAACACTACAAATTAAGTGGAGCTCAATATGCAACTCTGTTTCATATTGGCAAAACACCACATTCAAGTTATTTAGTTCGATCTCGTTTATGTACCCAACAATATTAAATGTTGTTAAAACATGGCAAGAGGGTGAAGCAAAGTAAAACTACCTATCTAGTCAAGTTTAAATGAGGCTGGAACAACAAAACAACAATTCTGGTAAATCCCCATATGCATATATTAGTTTTGGTACTGATCTGCCCTAAACACAATTTTAGGGTTGTTAAACATGCAATGTAAAGCCACCATGTTAAACTAGGCAAAATTCTACCCCATTTACACATAAAGTTTATTTAAAATGGAGCTATGGTTAATTAGTTATGAATTAAATCATTTTAACATGGCATAGGAGCAAATTTAAACAAAGAACGTTTTAAACATGCATGAAAATGGCATATTATGAAACTAGATGAAATTCTAAACAACTTTCATATTAAGTTTGTTTTAATCCGATGCACGGTTCAACAGTTATTAAATGCATGATGCTTGGGGGGTTTTCTGCAATACTGTTTTACTGGAATAATAACTAAATTCGCAGATCTGTAAAAAAATAGAAACTGGGCTGCATCTTAGGCGGACTGGGCTTCTCACTAGAGGGCCAGGTCGGGCCGGTGGTGGAGGGAGGCCGAAGCAGGCCGGGTTGGGGAGGTTCCTGGTGGCCCACGAGGCGAAGGAGAAGGGCAGGTCGCGGTCAACGTGAGCGACCGGGCGCGTCTGCATCATCTCCCCTCGAACAGAGGCAGAGGAGGCGCATGACAAGGCGCTGCTCGACCGGAAGCAGGACGCGACTCCGGCGAGGGAGATGGCCGGCGCTCTCAGGAAAGGGGAGGCGCGGCTCCGGCAAAGTCAGCAGGGAGCGGCGAGGGCGAGGGACCCGGCAGGTCCGAGGCCGAGGCGGCAGCGACGGATGGAGGCGAGGCGAGGCTGGAGCTGTTCTTGTTCGACCCGGCGCTCGACGAAAGGAAGCAGGCGGCAGCGGGAAGAGCTCGAGGTCGGGGCATCGCGAGGCAACGGCGCGGATCCGAGAAGTCCTGACGACGGGGAGCCGGTTCCCGGTAGGACCCAGGGCGCGGGGCAAAGCATAGACGGAGGGCAGCAGATCGAGCGGAGGCGGCGCTCTTCTCAGGCCAGAGGGAAGGAAAAAGGAATGGATTAGAGGCCTGGAGGCGCTGCTAGTGGTGCTCTCCGGCGGGAGGAGCGGCAGCGAAATCCGAGAGGGGTCGACCTGGCGGATGTGCGGGAGGCCATCCCTGGCGATGCTGCGAAGACACAGAGAGAGAGAGAGATCGTGAGGGAAAGAGAGAGAGGGCTTCAGCGGAGAAGAAAAAGAGAGGCAGGGGCGCGGGGGGCTTGCTGAAGGTGGTCACCGGCGACGGCGCTCCGGCGAGCAGGAGGCAATGTGGGAGGCATGGTCAAGAGCTCCTCTCCTGAACCAAAACGAGCATGGAGGCGGGCGAGCGCTTGCAGGGAGGTCCGACGGTAGGGGAAAGGATCCAGGCGGCGAGGAAAACTCGATGAGGCAGGGCTTGACGGGGTCCTGCTGGTGGCTCTCGGGCGGAGGCGGTGGTGGCCTCGATCCAAAGAGATCGAGAGGAGGGGATCAGGGGTTAGATGCTGATAGGTGGGGATGGATCCTGAGGGGAAAATGGTGAGTGGGTGGCGGCGGCTAGGGGGACAAATGTCCTAGGATTTAGGGTTAGGGGTCGTCTATAAATACCAGAATATAGATAGGAGGAGTATTTTGGATCACCCAATCAAAATCGGACGGTCAGAGATGAATGGCTTAGGGAGTCCAAACAAAGAAACGGTGATGTTTTGTAGACGTTCGGGGATGATCCGGACACAACGGTGACGACTGTCCGGGTCGGGTCCGGGACAGCTTTCGGACGCGCGCGCGAGGAGGTCCGCGGGCTGACGAGAGAGCTTTGGATAGGCCTGGCAGTAGGTAGAGAGCTATGTAGACGGTCTCGAGCTAAGAGAAGAGAAGAGAGGGAGGCCCGGCGACTGTTTCCGGTGACCGAAAACGTCCGACGATAGACCGGCTATACTGCCGCTATAGTTTAATGGTTGGGCTATCAAACGAACTCCGAATGCGATGAAACTTGGCAGGCGACCTACTAACACTATAAAAACACCGCACGCCAACTTTCATCCCAAACCGAGAACATTTTCCGGTCACTTATAAAATAATATTTCGGACATGCCGCGGGCGCGTGCAAGTGTGGTAGGGCTCGGAACGGACAACGGACGGAACTGGGGAACCCGGACGGATGCACGTTTTGAAAACATGATGATGCAATGCACATGATGACATGATGAAAAACAACACGCAAGCAAAAGACAAGGCAACATCAATGAATAACTGGAAGACACCTGGCGCAACGGTCTCGGGGCGTCACACTAGTTCATCTCTTGTATCCAATTCTTGTCTCCAAGTCCGGGATTGATGCTAGTAGGTTGCTAGTAGTGTTAATTACTCCTTGTAGTTGATGCTAGTTGGTTTAATTGGTGGAAGTTCATATGTTCAGATCCTATATGCATATTAATACCCCTCTGATTATGAACATGTTTATGCTTTGTGAGTAGTTACTTTTGTTCCTGAGGACATGGGAGAAGTCTTGCTATTAGTAGTCATGTGAATTTGGTATTCGTTCGATATTTTGATGAGATGTATGTTGTCTCTCCTCTAGTGGTGTTATGTGAACGTCGACTACATGACACTTCACCATTGTTTGGGCCTAGAGAAAGGCATTGGGAAGTAATAAGTAGCTGATGGGTTGCTAGAGTGACAGAAGCGTAAACCCTAGTTTATGTGCTGCTTTGTAAGGGGTTGATTTGGATCCATATGTTTCATGCTATGGTTAGGTTTACCTTAATACTTTTGTTGTATTTGCGGATGCTTGCAATAGAGGTTAATCATAAGTGGGATGTTTGTCCAAGTAAGGGCCGCACCCAAGCACCGGTCCACCCACATACCAAATTATCAAAGTACCGAACGTGAATCATATGAATGTGATGAAAACTAGCTTCACAATATTCCCATGTGTCCTCGGGAGCGCTTTACATCATATACGAGTTTGTTCAGGCTTGTCCTTTGCTACAAAAAGGATTGGGCCACCTTGCTGCACCTTATTTACTTTTGTTACTTGTTGCTTGTTACAAATTATCTTATCACAAAACTATCTGTTACCACTTATTTCAGTACTTGCAGAGAATACCTTGCTGAAAACCGCTTATCATTTCCTTCTGCTCCTCGTTGGGTTCGACACTCTTACTTATCGAAAGGACTACGATAGATCCCCTATACTTGTGGGTCATCAAGACTCTTTTCTGGCGCCGTTGCCGGGGAGTGAAGCGCCTTTTGTAGGTGGAATTTGGTAAGCAAAATTTATATAGTGTGCTGAAATTTACTGTCACTTGTTACTATGGAAAGTAATCCTCTGAGGGGCTTGTTCGGGGTATCTTCACCCCGACCAGTAGAGCAAAGAGTTGCTCCTCAACCTACTGAACCTACTGAAAATGAAAATGCCTTCTTTGAAATTCCTTTGGGTATGGTAGAAAAACTGCTAGCTAATCCTTTTTTAGGAGATGGAACAAAACATCCTGATGAGCATCTAATATATGTGGATGAAGTTTGTGGATTATTTAAGCTTGTAGGTGTACCCGGAGATGTTGTTAAGAAGAAGGTCTTCCCTTTATCTTTGAGGGGAGATGCATCGACATGGTATAGGCTATGTGATGATATGGAGTCTTGGAACTACAAACGATTGAAATTGGAATTTCATCAAAAGTTTTATCCTATGCATCTAGTTCATCGTGATCGCAATTATATATATATAATTTTTGGCCTCACGAAGGAGAAAGCATCGCTCAAGGTTGGGGGAGGCTTAAATCAATGTTATATTCATGCCCCAATCATGAGCTCTCAAGAGAAATGATTATTCAAAAATTTTATGCTCGGCTTTCTGATAACAATCGCACCATGCTTGATACTTCTTGTGCTGGCTCTTTTATGATGAAGACTATTGAATTCAAATGGGATTTATTGGAAAGAATTAAACGCAACTCCGAAGATTGGGACCTCGACAATGGTAAGGATTCAGGTATGAGACCTAGTTTTGATTGTGTTAAATCTTTTATGGATACCGATATTTTCCGTAAATTTAGCACTAAATATGGACTTGACTCTGAGATAGTAGCATCTTTCTGTGAATCTTTTGCTGCTTATGTTGATCTCCCCAAGGAGAAGTGGTTTAAATATCATCCTCCCATAGAAGTAAAAGTAGTTGCACCTATTAAATTTGAAGAAAAGACTATTACTTATAATGATCCTATTGTTCCTACTTCTTATGTTGAGAAACCACCTTTCCCTGTTAGGATCAAGGATCATGCTAAAGCTTCAACTGTGGTTCGTGAAAGCAATATTAAAACATATACACCTCCTGAGCAAGTTAAAGTTGAACCTAATATTGCTATTGTTAAAGATCTCTTGTCTGATAATATAGATGGGCATGTTATTTATTTCTGTAATGAAACTGCTAGATTTGCTAAACCCCGTGATACAGATAAACCTAGACCTGTGGTAGGTATGCCTGTTATTTCTGTTAAAATAGGAGATCATTGTTATCATGGCTTATGTGATATGGGTGCTAGTGCTAGTGCAATACCTATTGACTTATACAAAGAAATTATGCATGATATTGCACCTGTTAAGATGGAAGATATTGATGTCACAATTAAACTTGCTAATAGAGATACTATTTCACCAATGGGAATTGTTAGAGATGTTGAAGTCTTGTGTGGGAAAACTAAATATCCTGCTGATTTTCTTGTTCTTGGTTCCCCACAAGATAGCTTCTGTCCCATTATATTTGGTTGACCCTTCTTAAATATTGTTAATGCTACCATAGATTGCAAAAGAGATGTTGTTACTGTCGGTTTAGATGATATGACTCATGAATTTAATTTTTCTAAATTTAGTAGACAACACCGTGAAGAAGAATTATCTAGTAAGGATGAAATTATTGGTCTTGCTTCTATTGCCGTACCTCCTAGTGATCCTTTAGAACAATATTTTCTAGACCATAAAATGATATGTTTATGAATGAAAGAAGGGAATTAGATGAAGTATTCTTTAAACAGGAACCTATTCTGAAACACAATTTACCTGTTGAAATCCTAGGGGATCCTCCTCCACCCAAGGGTGATCCCGTATTTGAGCTTAAACCGTTACCTGATACTCTTAAATATGCTTATCTTGATGAGAAAAAGATATATCCTGTTATTATTAGTGCTAACCTTTCAGAACATGAAGAAGAGAGATTATTGAAAACTCTGAAGAAGCACCGTGCTGCTATTGGGTATACTCTTGATGATCTTAAGGCCATTAGTCCCACTCTATGTCAATATAAAATTAATTTGGAAGGAGATGCTAAACCAGTTCGTGATCATCAACGTCATCTGAATCCTAAAATGAAAGAGGTGGTAAGAAAGGAGATACTAAAGCTCCTTGATGCAGGTATAATTTACCCTATTGCTGATCGTCAGTGGGTAAGCCATGTCCATTGTGTCCCTAAGAAGGGAGGTATTACTGTTGTTCCTAATGATAAAGATGAATTGATTCCTCAAAGAATTATTACTGGTTATAGGATGGTAATTGATTTCTGCAAGTTAAATAAGGCCACTAAAAAAGATCATTACCCTTTACCTTTTATCGATCAAATGCTAGAAAGATTATCCAAACATACACATTTTTGCTTTCTAGATGGT
Source organism: Triticum urartu (assembly GCF_003073215.2). Taxonomy (NCBI): domain Eukaryota; kingdom Viridiplantae; phylum Streptophyta; class Magnoliopsida; order Poales; family Poaceae; genus Triticum; species Triticum urartu. Next base: position 408,378,634 of record NC_053028.1, read on the forward strand.
TATTCTGGTTTCTCTCAAATACCTGTGTCAGCCAAAGATCAATCAAAGACTACTTTTACATGCCATTTTGGTACTTTTGCTTATAGACATATGCCTTTTGGTCTATATAATGCACCTGCTACCTTTCAAAGATGCATGATGGCTATATTCTCTGACTTTTGTGAAAATATTTGTGAGGTTTTCATGGATGACTTTTCCATCTATGGATCTTCTTTTGATGATTGCTTGAGCAACCTTGATCGAGTTTTGCAGAGATGTGAAGAAACTAATCTTGTCCTGAATTGGGAAAAGTGCCACTTTATGGTTAATGAAGGTATTGTCTTGGGGCATAAAGTTTCTGAAAGAGGTATTGAAGTTGATAAAGCCAAGGTTGATGCTATTGAAAAGATGCCATGTCCCAAGGACATCAAAGGTATAAGAAGTTTCCTTGGTCATGCCGGTTTTTATAGGAGGTTCATTAAGGACTTCTCAAAAATCTCTCAGCCTCTGATTAATTTATTACAAAAAGATATACCATTTGTCTTTGATGATGATTGTGTAGAAGCATTTGAAATACTTAAGAGAGCATTGATCTCTGCACCTATTGTTCAGCCACCTGATTGGAATTTACCCTTTGAAATTATGTGTGATGCTAGTGATTATGATGTAGGTGTTGTTCTAGGACAAAGAGTTGATAAGAAACTAAATGTTATTCAATATGCTAGTAAACTCTAGACAATGCTCAAAGAAATTATGCTACTACTGAAAAAGAATTCTTAGCAGTTGTATTTGCTTGTGATAAGTTTAGACCTTATATTGTTGATTCTAAAGTAACTATTCACACTGATCATGCTGCTATTAAATATCTTATGGAGAAGAAAGACGCTAAACCTAGACTTATTAGATGGGTTCTCTTGCTTCAAGAATTTGATTTACATATTGTTGATAGAAAAGGAGCCGAGAACCCCGTTGCAGACAACTTGTCTAGGTTAGAAAATGTGCTTGATGACCCACTACCTATTGATGATAGCTTTCCTGATGAGCAACAAAATGTCATAAATGCTTCTCATACTGCTCCATGGTATGCTGATTATGCTAATTACATTGTTGCTAAGTTTATACCACCTAGTTTCACATACCAGCAAAAGAAAAAGTTCTTCTATGATTTGACACATTACTTTTGGGATGACCCACATCTTTATAAAGAATGAGTAGATGGTGTTATTAGACATTGTGTACCTGAGCATGAACAGGAACAGATCCTACGCAAGTGTCACTCTGAAGCTTATGGAGGGCACCATGCTGGAGATAGAACCGCACATAAGGTACTACAATCTGGTTTTTATTGGCCTACTCTCTTCAAGGATGCCCGTAAGTTTGTCTTATCTTGTGATGAATGTCAAAGAATTGGTAATATTAGTAGACGTCAAGAAATGCCTATGAATTATTCACTTGTTATTGAACAATTTGATGTTTGGGGCTTTGACTATATGGGACATTTTCCTTCCTCTAATGGTTATACACATATTTTAGTTGCTATTGATTACGTCACTAAGTGGGTAGAAGCTATTCCAACTAGTAGTGTTGATCATAACACTTCTATTAAAATGCTTAAAGAAGTTATCTTTCCAAGGTTTGGAGTCCCTAGATATTTAATGACTGATTGTGGTTCACATTTTATTCATGGTGCTTTCCTTAAAATGATTGCTAAATATGATGTTAATCATAGAATTGCATCCCCTTATCACCCTCAGTCCAGTGGTCAAGTAGAATTGAGTAATAGAGAACTCAAATTAATTTTGCAAAAGACTGTTAATAGGTCCAGAAAGAATTGGTCCAAGAAACTTGATGATGCATTATGGGCCTATAGAACTGCATATACAAATCCTATGGGTATGTCTCCGTATAAAATGGCCTATGGAAAAGCATGGCACTTACCTCTCGAACTAGAACACAAGGCTTATTGGGCTATTAAAGAACTCAACTATGATTTTAAACTTGCCGGTGAGAAGAGGTTATTTGATATTAGCTCACTTGATGAATGGAGAACCCAAGCCTACGAAAATGCCAAGTTGTTTAAAGAAAAAGTTAAAATATGGCATGACAAAAGAATACAAAAGCGTGAGTTTAATGTAGGTGATTATGTATTGCTATACAACTCTCGTTTAAGATTTTTTTGCAGGAAAACTTCTCTCTAAATGGGAAGGTCCTTACGTTATCGAAGAGGTCTACCTTTCCGGTGCCATAAAAATCAACAACTTCGAAGGCACAAATCCAAAGGTGGTAAATGGTCAAAGAATCAAACATTATATCTCAGGTAATCCCGTAAATGTTGAAACCAATGTTATTGAAACCATAACCCCGGAGGAATACATAAGGGACACTTTCCGGAACGTTCCAGACTCCGAAAAGGAATAGGTATGTGGTACGGTAAGTAAACCGACTCCAAAACAGTTTTTAAGGCAATATTTCTCCGTTTTGGAATATTTAGAAAAATAGAAAAATAAGCAGCAGTCCGGAAAGGGCACGAGGGTGGAGGGCGTGCCTTACCCCCCTGGGCGCGTCCCCTACCTCGTGGGCACCTCGTGTGCTCTCCGGACTCCGTTTTCTTACAGGACACGTATTTTGGTCGGTAAAAATTCATTATATAACCTCTCGGGGGTTTTGACTCCCGTATCACGAAAAAAAATTGTTGTCTTTGTTTCAAGTTGTTTTTCTGACAGATCTAGATTATCATGACGTCTCCAAGTGCACCCAAGGACAAGTTCTTCGAGAAGGTCATCAACCCTTACCTAGCGGAGGTGCAGCAACACCCTCAAACCATTTAGATGCGTGATGGGTTGCTGCACATCCGGGATGTTGAGGGACCGAAGGGGACCGGAAGCGTGGAGACGAGGCTCGAAGAAATAGAGCAACAAGTTTTCAAGTGTTAGGGGATGGTGGAGCGTGGACTCAACTCCAACTACATGATGATCGCAGAGTTCACCAACAAACACAAGCTGGATGCCGACAACATCGGGGAGACCATCTTCAAGCTTCACGAGAAAATTGAGCACCTCCAAGCTCAAATCTATGACCTGCAAAACCAAAACTGTGAGTATGAATATAGATTCAAAAGGATGAGTTTGGCTACAGATTTGAGGATCCCGGAGACTCGGTCATCCTTCTACGATGGTGAGCCTATGCCATGGAAAAAGGACGACAAGCCTACGCCATCAACAACATCACCACCGTCTCCTCCAACAAAGGAGACATAATCATCTGGTATGGGCACTCCACTTGGCAACTACCAAGCTTGGGGGAGTGCCCCGGTATCGTATCACCATCACTTTTATCTTTACCTTTTTCTTAGTTCGATCCTTTTGGTAATATTTTGATCTAGTAGAATAAAAGTTCTTAGTATGATATAGTTGTGAGTTTTGCTTTATTATCCTTCTATGTAATCGAGTCCATGAGCTATATAATAAAGATTAGTGTTGAGTCAAGGGCTTGCTTATTTTTGCCATGATCCCAAATAAAAGAAAAGAAAAGAGAAAGAAATAAAAAGAAACAAAGAGATCATGTGACTCTTATGGAGAGTAATCAGCTCACATAGAAAGAGTATGATGAATAAAAGTTATTGAGGGTTGACAAACATAGTTTTGGTCATCGTTGCAATTAATAGGAAGTAATAAAGAAAGAGAGGTCTTCACATACAAATATACTATCTTGGACATCTTTTATGATTGTGAGCACTCATTAAAATATGACATGCTAAAGAGTTGACATTGGATAAGGAAGACAACATAATGGGTTATCTTTTCTTACATCTGAGATAAATGATATTGTCTTGGATCCTCCAACATGTTGAGCTTGCCTTTCTCCCTCATGCTAGCCAAATTCATTGCACCAAGTAGAGATACTACTTGTGCTTCCAAATACCCTTAAACCTGTTTTGCCATGAGAGTCCACTATACCTACCTTTGGATTGAGTAAGATCCATCAAGTAAGTTGTCATCGGTGCAACCAATAAAAATATTGCTCTCTAAATATGTATGATTGATTGGTGTGGAAGAAATAAGCTTTATACGATCGTGTGATATGGAAGTAATAAAAGCGACAGACTGCATAATAAAGGTCCATATCACAAGTGGCAATATAAAGTGATGTTCTTTCACATTAGGATTTTGTGCATCCAACCATAAAAGCGCATGACAACCTCTGCTTCCCTCTGCGAAGGGCCTATCTTTTACTTTTATCTCCTACACTGCAAAAGAGTCATGGTGATCCTCACCCTTCCTTTTTAGATTTCATCCTTTGGCAAGCACAATATGTTGGAAAGATCCTGGTATATATGGCTAATTGGATGTGGGTTTTCATGAACTATTACTATTGACATTACCCTTGAGGTAAAACGTTGGGAGGCAAAACTATAAGCCCCTATCTTTCTCTGTGTCCGATTAAAACTCCATACCCATAAGTACTGCGTGGGTGTCAGCAATTGTGAAAGACTATATGATAGTTGAGTATGTGGACTTGCTGAAAAGCTCTTATAAATTGACTCTTTCCTATGTTATGATAAATTGCAATTGCCTCAATGACTGAGATTATAGTTTGTCAATTTTCAATGAAGTTTACGATTCATACTTGATATTGTGATTGAATTATTACTCTAGCATAAGATATCATATGACAAGAATTATATAAGTTGTTGTTCTAAGAATGATCATGATGCCTCATGTCCGTATTTTATTTTTATCGACACCTTCATCTCTAAACATGTGGACATATTTTTCGATTTTGGCTTTTCGCTTGAGGACAAGCAAGGTCTAAGCTTGGGGGAGTTGATATGTCCATTTTGCATCATGCTTTTATATCAATATTTATTGCATTATGGGCTGATATTACACATTATGTCACAATACTTATGCCTATTCTCCCTCATTTTACAAGGTTTACATAAAGAGGGAGAATGCCGGCAGCTGGGATTCTGGCTGGAAAAGGAGCAAATATTAGAGACCTATTCTGTACAACTCCAAAAGTCCTGAAACTTCATGGATGATGTTTTCGAAATATATAAAAAACATTGATCTCAAGAACTTCACCAGGGGGGCCACACCCTGCCCACAAGGGTGGGGGCGCGCCCTACCCCCTGGGCGCGCCCCCCTACCTCGTGGGCCTCCTGGTGGCCCTTCGGTGACCATCTTCTGCTATATGGACTCTTTGGATGGGAAAAATCATAAGCCATCTTCTCGGATGAAACTCCGCCGCCATGAGGCAGAACCTTGGCGGAGCCAATCTAGGGTTCTGGCGGGGCTGTTCTACCGGGGAAACTTCCCTCCCGGAGGGGAAAATCATCGCCATCGTCATCACCAACGCTCCTCTCATCGGGAGAGGGCAATCTCCATCAACATCTTCATCAGCACCATCTCATCTCAAAACCCTTGTTCATCTCTTGTCTCCAAGTCCGAGATTGGTGCTAGTAGGTTGCTAGTAGTGTTAATTACTCCTTGTAGTTGTTGCTAGTTGGTTTAATTGGTGGAAGATCATATGTTCAGATCCTATATGCATATTAATACCCCTCTGATTATGAATATGTTTATGCTTTGTGAGTAGTTACTTTTTTTCCTGAGGACATGGGAGATGTCTTGCTATTGGTAGTCATGTGAATTTGGTATTCATTCGATATTTTGATGAGATGTATGTTGTCTCTCCTCTAGTGGTCTTATGTGAACGTCGACTACATGACACTTCACCATTGTTTGGGCCTAGAGGAAGGCATTGGGAAGTAATAAGTAGATGATGGGTTGCTAGAGTGACAGAAGCTTAAACCCTAGTTTATGCGTTGCTTCGTAAGGGGCTGATTTGGATCCATATGTTTCATGCTATGGTTAGGTTTACCTTCATACTTTTGTTGTATTTGCGGATGCTTGCAATAGAGGTTAATCATAAGTGGGATGTTTGTCCAAGTAAGGGCAGCACCCAAGCACCGGTCCACCCACATACCAAATTATCAAAGTACCGAACGCGAATCATATGAATGTCATGAAAACTAGCTTGACGATATTCCCATGTGTCCTCGGGAGCGCTTTACATCATATACGAGTTTGTTCAGGCTTGTCCTTTGCTACAAAAAGGATTGGTCCACCTTGCTGCACCTTATTTACTTTTGTTACTTGTTGCTCGTTACAAATTATCTTATCACAAAACTATCTGTTACCACTTATTTCAGTACTTGCAGAGAATACCTTGCTGGAAACCGCTTATCATTTCCTTCTGCTCCTCGTTGGGTTCGACACTCTTACTTATCTAAAGGACTACGATAGATCCCCTATACTTGTGGGTCATCAACGAGCCGGCAAAGCTTAAGGAGGAAGACTTAAATAGACCCACAAATTTTCATCGCAAACGGTTCCTACAAAAAAACTGTGTGTGATGTTGTTGATATTTTTATTGGCTGTGAAAGACAAATTTAGAGTAAAGTGGCAATGGATGGTGTTTTAAATGTACGAGAAAATTCCTAGTACTAATACAACTGTCATGTCAAAAATTGGACAATTTCAGGGGTCATTTGACCTTTTAAGACATTTAAGTGATTTCCTAGCCCTTTAATGACCGTAATTCAAATTTTAACTACATGTACATGCAACAGCTAACCATAACGGTTTGAAAAGTCATATTTGTGTACTTTTGTGTGAGTTAATTCCATGTGCAGTAAATTGGAAGGAATTTTCAAACATATTGGTCTCACGGCTATGACACAAAGCATGGAGTGCCATGGCATTTAAATTCCAAAAAAATAAAAAAAATCAGAAACACATGAAATCTTGCTTGATGTAATGTCATGCCACCAACATGATGTGGTAAAAAATTTGGCATGTTTGATGAAAATTTGAACACACACCCCTCACAAGCCGGAGCAACTCAGTAGAAGGCTCATGGTTCCGAGAGGGAACAATGCATGTTTGATGACGAACGGGCGATAGCTTCCTCTTACGGCCTTCAAATTTTTTCTACAGTTAACGTGCACTAATACAACTATTATTTGAGAATTTGGAAAATTCTAGGGGTCATTTTACCTTTTAAAGACATTTAAGTGATTTTCTATCCATTTAATGACCGTAATTCAAATTTGAACTACATCTCCATGCAACGGCTAACCATAACGGTTTGAAAAATCATATTTGTGTACTTTTGTGTGAGTTAATTCCATGAGTAAATTGGAAGGAATTTTCAAACATATTGGTGTGACGGCCTCGACACATGCATGGAGTGCCATGTCATTTAAATTCCAAAAAAATTTAAAAAGATCAGAAACACATGAAACCTTGCTTGATGTAATTTCATGCCACCAAGATGATGTGGTAAAAAATTTGGCATGTTTGATGAAAGTTTGGATACACACCCCTCACAAACTGGAGCAACTCACTAGAAGGTCATGGTTCCGAGAGGGAACAATGCATGTTTGATGGCGAACGGGAGATAGCTTCCTCTTATGGCCTTCAAATTTTTTCTACATTTAACCCGCACTAATACAACTATCATTTGAAAATTTGAAAAAAAAAATTAGGGGTCATTTGACCTTTTAAAGACATTTAATTGATTTTCTAGCCATTTGATGATCGTAATTCAAATTTGAACTACTTCTACATGCAACGGCTAAGCATAACGGTTTGAAAAATAATATTTATGTGCTTTTGTGCGCGTTAATTCCATGTGTAGTAAATTGGAAGGAATTTTCAAATATATTGCTGTCACGGCCTGGACACATGCATGGAGTGCCATGCCATTTAAATTCCCAAAAAAATAAAAAATGATCAAAAACACATGAAACCTTGCTTGTTGTAATGTCATGCCACCAAGATGATGTGGTAAAAAATTTGGCATGTTTGACGAAAGTTTGGACACACACCCCTCAGAAACTAGAGCAACTCACTAGAAGGCTCGTGTTTTCAAGAGGGAACAATTCATGTTTGATGACAAACGAGAGATAGCTTCCTCTTACAGCCTTCAAAATTTTCCTACATTTAACGTGTACTAATACAACTGTCATTTGAAAACTTGGAAAATTCTAGGGGTCATTTTACCTTTTAAAGATGTTTATGTGATTTTCTAGCCATTTAATGACCATAATTCAAATTTGAACTACATCTACATGCAACGGCTAACCATAACGGTTTGAAAAATCATACTTGTGTACTTGTGTGCGAGTTAATTCCATGTGCAGTAAATTAGAAGGAATTTTCAAACATATTGGTGTCACAGCCTGGACACATTCATGGAGTGCCATGACATTTAAATTCCAAAAAAAATAAAAAAAATGATCAGACAAACTTGAAACCTCGCTTGATGTAATGTCATGCCACCAAGCTAATGTGGTAAAAAAATTGACCTATTTGACAAAAGTTTGGACACACACCCCTCACAAACCGGAGCAACTTGGTAGAAGGCTCGTGGTTTGGAGAGGGAACAACGCATGTTTGATGAAAAATCTGCGATAGCTTCCTCTTATGAGCTTCAAAAAATTTCTACAGTTAACATGCACTAATACATCTGTCATGTCAAAATTTGGAAAAATTAAGGGGTCATTTGACCTTTTAAAGACATTTAAGTGATTTTCTAGCCATTTAATGACCATAATCCAAATTTGAACTACATCTACATGCAGCGGCTAACCATAACGGTTTGAAAAAATATATTTGTGTACTTGTGTGCGAGTTAATTCCAAGTGCAATAAATTGGGACGAATTTTCAAACATATTGGTGTCATGGCTTGGACACATGCATTGAGTGCCATGGCATTTAAATTCCAAAAAATTAAAAATGACCAGACGATGTAAATATCTGGTGTTCAAAAAAGAAAATGTAAAGATCTGGCAAGACAACCGGGCCCCACACGATTGGCACTCCATTTCGCGCCTCGAGGTTTGGAAGGTGAGTGGCACGGGTTATTAATCAGACACGGTTCTGTATTTGAAACCGCCAGCTATTAAGTTCACACACGCCTTTTGCTCTGCGGGAATCATGTGTAATTCAAACTATAGTACTCGTAAATTCTGGTGACCTGCATGTGTACTATTCCCGTCGATCTAGATTCCGGCCACCAATAAATACTACCTTCCTCACATCATCCACCTGCATTCTCATCTACATCCTTCCCTCGCTCACCCTCTCTCTCTCTCTCTCAAATCTCTGCCGTGGCACCGCCGATCTGCCCACGCGCCGACAAGGAGGCGCTGCCCCCCGAGGATGCTTAGTCAAAGAGCAGCGATGATGAGGAGCCCTACGCGCTGCTGGACGAGGTTGTGCTGGACCCCCCAGCTTTGGGGTGGTTTTGGGGCCAGTACAATCTTTGTATGTGGAAGTCGCTGCCGCCGGCTGAGAAAGCCAGGCAAGTGGCATTCAAGAAGGAGATGGCAGAGGAGGAAGCTAGGTACCAGGCGGCCTGTGAAGCCCGTGATGCCACCTGGAAAAAGAAGGCGGTGGAGCTTTGGGGGCGGGCTCATCATCGTGTGAAGGAGGTGTACGAAGATGGGTACTTCGCGAGGAAGGCCAAAGGCGCTAGGCGCCTCATCGCTGCGTGGAGGTGGGCCGATAAGCTCCAGCGTGCCACTGACGAGGACCTCTGGCGGGCGCCCAACGAAATGGCAAGATCATTCGCGCTCGTCCGCCAATAAGAGGCAGATCGGTACGTCAAGCGCTGCGAGGCGGAGGAGGCGGAGTACTACCTCCGCGCTGGGAAGACGTCGTGCACCAGGGAGCTGCTGGCGAGGGGCTGCCAGAATACTGCCCCTATGAGGGATTATTAGTTTTAGTATTGTTCGTTTTCAATTTTATGCATTGTACCTAGTAGTTAAGTATCATGACGTATATGTGATGATATTATATATATTCTGTGATGAACTAATGAACAATTAATATATATTATGAATTCCATTTTATATTTGTTTTCGTATACTAATTTGTATCTAGCTGTTATCATCCACCTATGCAGAATGGAAAGCATATACACACACATTGAAACAGAACATATAAGAACGGAAAACAGAGTACACACATTGAAACAGAGCAATAAACAGAGCAATATTATGATTGATGTGAATACATAGCGATCCATGTCGAAATGACTCAGCAAAATAAAACACGCCCATGAGACCATGGCTAGTAGCCCTTGCCTACGGTAGCTCTTGGCTCTGCCTGAACTCGTGCAGGCGTTCGTCCAAGCTGTCGACACGCTCGCGGTACATCTGGAGCACGATCTCGAGCTCCAAGTTGGCTATTTCATCAGAGATCACCAGCTCGAGGATGTGACGGTCATGTTCCTCTATTGCGTCTAGGTGGGCACCTGGGCCAAGGAGGCGGTCGAGCCTAGTGATCAGCGCGTCGGCGTCGAGCGGGCCACGGACAAGGCGAATGGCGCGACCCACGCAAACGGTGCGGCGGGCGTCCGGTGCAAGTACAGCGTGGCTGACCTCTGGTGCAAGTACGACACAGATGGCCTCTGCACACTCCTGGTGAGGAATGGAGGTACTGGCGGGATGTGTACCCAGTTGCGACGCCCTATCGACAGCAAGCAAGCACCGGTGGATCCACTCTTGTTGTGCAGTGCGCCGCGCCTCTCGCTCTATGGTGCTCCAACGGTCTCGCAGTGCGGCGAGCCGCAGCCTATCGGTGCTGACGCGCATAGCTTGTTCTGCGGTGCACCATCGATCATGTTGTGTGGCAAGCTGCAGCCTCTCGGCACTGACACGATATCTTGATCCACGACGTTGAAGCACCATGCACCAAGGGTCTACTCAACCCAGGCGATGAAGCACATCACGGCGTCGTCCATCCCGTTGCCGGGGAGCGCCTCGGACTTGACGGGTTGTGGCGCCTTCTCATTTTCCTCATTGAGGAGGTTGATGGCACAAGCGGCGCTTTGGTGGGTTGGCATGCTTGGAAAAGGTGGATGTGCTACAGGCTGCTCTTGTTGCCTCCGTGCGTCGCGCGCCGCGCGCAATATCGCTCGGTGGCGGCAGGAAACCGGTGAGGAAATGGCGGGAAATGGTGCATGTTCATAAAACGCCATCAATTAATGGAAACTTAGCATAGAAGGAATATCGAGCTAGCACGACGCGTGCGGGCACATTGCTCGCCCAAGGCTATGATCCATATACTTGTGTGCCCAACAGAGCACACTATTCACAATAACGAATGTTGTTCCGTTTATCCTAGTAGAGCAGTGGCGGCAAGCGCACAAGAAGTAGATGATGATCAGATGATCGTTTATCCTAGTTAATTATGTATGTAATAGTTTACTTTGGTGTATGGAAATGTCATGTGTGTACTAGCCACCTATGTAATTGGATGTTTGTCGCATATCACACACATCTTGTTTATGTGGAATGTTTATGTTCTCTTGGCTCAACACAAACAGTTCTCCATTGCACACACCTCGATCTGGCTGAACCGTTTCTGTTGTGTTGCCTAATCGAAAACAGTTCATCTGAGTGAACCATATGCCGCATATCACACACACCTTGATCTGGCTGACTGTTTCTTTTGCGTTGCCTAATCACAATTAGTTCATCCGAGTGAACTGTATGTCGTATATCGCACACACCTTCATCTGGCTGTCCATTTCTATTGTTCCGCCTCATCAAAAAAAGTTTATCCGAGTGAACTGTATGCCATATATCGCACACGCCTCCATCTGGCTGACCGTTTCTTTTGTTCTGCCTCATCACAAACAGTTCATTGAACTGAACCGTATGCCCCGCATCGCACACGTAACTAAAATCGGAACCGTGTTTGATGTATTCATCATCGCAAACATTTTGCATCTTTTTTGATGGTTTTTTTACATGACCATTTGCGGTTAATGCATCGCACACAGTTTTGTCAAAGGGTCTCTGATCGTAGTGTCGCGTTAGCAGCATCCTAAAATAGTGTCCACCATACGGACTATACCTCCCAATTTATATAGACACTGGGGGTGCCTAGGGTCATGGTGGGTTTCCAATCTAGGGCTACAGGTTCCACCGATCCGATGCAGGTATTGGAGTACACGTCAAGTCTTTGGTAGAGTTTGTCTTGATCATGCCGAAGTATAAGGCCTCCGGAATCCATCCTTACAGAATAGGATGGGCCATAAGCCCAACCCATGGACTTTGGGCCGACTAGGTCAGTACCCCCTAGTCCAGGACACCATAAGTAGCCCCCAAACTAGTCTTTAATGACGAGGACAACCTCGGACACGTGACTTCGGCTCTAGAGTCTTCGGCTTGACAGGCGAGTTCCTCCTTCAAATAATTGCTTCGGTTATCCGAGATCCCTTCCTGTTAATAGGATTTAAACAGATTTATTCCCAAATTCACCATCCCTCCGATCATGATTAAACCGATTCTCTTAACCTCCGAAGATGCGAGATGTCTTAGCCTCGAAGGCCGTCCACCTAGGTATGAATAGTGCCCCACGGCCTGACAACTTTTTCCAAAGTGTCATCGCTTATACCAAGGTGGATCAGTAACTACTGCTCGAATCACGGCCCAAGTCGGATTTCTCATTGGCATGTCTTATCAAAACAGAGATTATGCCCGTATTTTGGGGGATATCATCAAGATTTGGTTTCACCCCACGCGTATAATGGCGTTTCTGTATCTAGATGTGGCCATTTTAGTGGCGGAACAAAGAGACCCTTGGCCTTTCATGGGCCTATAAGAGTAAAAGGAAGTGGTAACAGTTCCACGCTTACATTCATCCCTTGCCTACTGCCTCCTAAGCTTCAGTGCCCAGATCCAATCCTCAATCCTCTCATCCCTATCACCCATAGCTCCCATTTCTAGCCATGTCCGATGCCACCTTGCAGGGGCGCTGGGCCGGCTCCACCATCACGGAGGGCAGCATTCTGGGACTGTGGAGTGCGGGGTACATCCCTGCCAACGTCGCCAGCTGGCCACCAGAGAAAGACCAGCGAGCGCCTACCCCCAAACCATGGGAAAGTGTCCTCTTTGTTCCTCACCTCATCCGAGGTCTAGGGTCCCCATTGCATGCCTTTGTGCGTGGGGTCCTCTACTGTTATGGGTTGGACTTCCACCACCTGGCCCCGAACGCCATCCTCCAACTCGCGCCGTTCATAATCGTCTGTGAGGCTTCCTCCGTGTTGAGACCCACTTTGGGCTATGACTGAAGACCTTCGGTATTAAGCCGAAGTCCATCGGCTCTGAGCTCAGAGTGTGGGGGGGTCATGATAAGCAAGAAACAGAAGGCCACTTGGTTCAAAGGAACCTTTGTCGAAACCATCAAAGAGTGGCAGCGTGACTGGTTCTATGTCACTGAGCTACTTGCCGGCGGCCAGGACGAAGTCCTAGCCTTATTAGTTGACCCTCTGAGGAGGCTGGATTCCTGGAAGAGGAAAGGCATACACTAGGGCAACTCCGAAGATGTGACCTTGCTGCAGCAAAAGATCCAGTTTCTGGCAGACAAGAAGAAGATCAAGTTGTGTGGACGTGGTAGACGTCATGCTCCACTGCCGCATCTTGCCACTCCAACTTCAGGCGAGCCTGATGTGGGCTCACAAGCCTGAGGACGAGCCATTCGTGAAGCATTTCTTCCATGCATCCATGTCCGGGATGTGGATGGCACTTTTCAAGCTGTCCCAAAACGAATTCCCCGCAGAGGGGAAAGCCTGCGGCATTGACACTATGCACGATGCCAATGAGGTAATCCTAGCATAGAGCCTTAAATTCTCGCCTTATCTTTCGTGGACATATCTTGATCGAACTTTTTGGAACCTCTCCTCTCTTCCGTAGAAGTTGATCCCTGCTATTTCTTGAGCTTGCGTTGGTTTTTTCCTTGAAGAGGAAAGGGTGATGTAGCAAAGTAGAGATAAGTATTTCCCTCACTTGAGAACCAAGGTATCAATCCAGTAGGAGGAACACACAAGTCCCCAATAGTGCACCTGCACAAACAAACGAATACTTGCACCCAATGCGATAAAGGGGTTGTGAATCGCTTCACGATTACTTGCAAGGATGAGATCTAATAGTGATGGATATAAAAGATAAGTAAAAGTGCGTAATTAAATTACATTAAATTAATTGCAGCAAGGTATTTTTGTGTTTTGATTTTGTAGATCTGAAAATAATATGATAAAAGATAGACCCGGGGGCCATAGTTTTCACTAGAGGCTTCTCTCTTGAAAGAAAGCATACAGTGGGTAAACAAATTACTGTTGAGCAATTGATAGAAAAGTGCATAGATGACGATATCCAAGGCAATGATCATGTATATAGGCATCATGTCTGAGACAAGTAGACCGACTCTTGCCTACATCTACTAATATTACTCCACACACCGTCCGCTATCCAGCATGCGTCTAGTGTATTAAGTTAACAAGAATAGAGAAACGCCTTAAGCAAGATGACATAATGTAGAGGGATAGATCCAATCAATGTGAACAAATCCCATCTTTTTATCCTTAATGAAAACAATACAAATACGTGTCATGTCCCTTTCCGTCACCGGGATTGAGCACCGCAAGATTGAACCCATTACAAAGCACCTCTCTCATTGCAAGAAAAATCAATCTAGTTGGCCAAACCAAATCAATAGATCGGAGAGAAATACAAAACTATGTAAATCATGCATAGAAGAGTTCAGAAAAGACTCAAATAATATGCATAGATAATCTGATCATAAACCCACAATTCATCAGATCTCAACAAACACACCACAAAAGAAGATTACATCGAATAGATCTCCAAGAACATCAAGGAGAACATTGTATTGAAGATCAAAGAGAGAGAAGAAGCCATCTAGCTACTAGCCATGGGCCCGTAGGTCTATGTTAAACTACTCACACATCATTGGAAGGGCAGCAAGGTTGATGTAGAATCCCTCCGTGATCGAATCCCCCTCCGGCAAAGTACCGAAAAAGGTCCCCAGATGGGATCTCATGAAGACAGAAACTTGTGGCAGCAGAAAAGTATTTTTGGTGTGCCCTCTGGTATTCGAGGAATATTAAGGTATTTATAGAAGAAGAATTAGGGTTAGAAGTGCCATGAGGGCCCCACAAGCTTGGGGGCTCCCCACTTGGGGTGCACCCTGAGCTCGTCACCGCCTCATGGTCCTTCTGGCCTCCTCACGAAGCTTCCAGGGTGTCTTGTGGTCCAAGAAAACTCATCAAACAATTTCGTTCCATTTGGACTCCATTTGGTATTGATTTTCCATAAAGACAAATATAAGGGAAAAACAACAGCTGGCAGTGGGCACTAGGTTAATAGGTTAGTCCAAAAAATGTTATAAAATAGCATATAATGCATATAAAACATCCAAAACTGATAATATAATAGCATGGAACAATAAAAAAATTATAGATATGTTGGAGACATATCAATCCAAAGGCACAAAAAATGTTATGTCCAGCATTGCTGTCCAAGGAGGTGAGAACTCCCCATCCCATGACTCTCTTGGCCGAGGAACCGTGCGTGGTTTCTGCTAAGGAGCTGAAGCAATCAAAGGGGAAGGCCGGCTGGCGCCTCTGGAAATTTCGGAGGCCTAGTCCGAGGACAGCCATGTCTCCTCCACCCACGAGGAGGAGACAGAAGATGAAGAAGAGAATGCGGCCTCTCCGAAAAGGAAGAGAGTGGCATCCGAGGACCCCGTGGAGGTGGCACACCACCAGCCCCGCAGGAAACTATGCAAGGCCTCGTGCGCGCCGGTCAGCCAACGACCCGTGCTCGCTCAAGTGACCCTCTCCGACACTTGGAGGACGCCCTTGATCATCCACGTAGAATGAAGCCGGCACCTCAAAGGTATTCTTAAAAGAATGCTTTGAAGTCTGTTTATGGACCCTTGCATAGATGACTGATTATTGATTCATCCTTTGTAGCCCACAACGCGTCCAAATCAGCGAGTCCATGGAGCGTCCCATTCTCCCCTCTACCCTTGACGGGTTGGGGGAAGTGACATCACGCCTGGCCCCCACCGCTGATAACACAGGGGCGGGCGTCGGCGATTCATTGGCCGAGGTCCGGTCCTCGGCCACTGAATACCATGGGGAAGAAATCCTCGTGGTTATGGAAGACGAGCTGGTCCGACGTGGATTGATGTAGGGTGGAACCCTATGGTGTCGATCTTTCAGGATTTGGATGGGAAATGGGGAAGAACGCAAAGAACACAAGAGGAAAATCCCTCAAATAGACAAGACGCAATCACACATGTGCTAAATCCACATACACACAGAGAGATACACGATCCAAGGTCAACAAGGGGAGGATACAAACGGTAGCTAGTTCATCCCAATCCTTGGAGGAAAGAGGCCTTGAATCCTAGGAGGATCTTCCCATGAAGGGGTCTTGAATCCACTTGGGTATCTTCTCACATGGAGGCCTTGATCTCCATGGGAGTATGTAAGTGGATGAGAAAATTTAACCCTAGGAAAGGGTATTGAAGGAGGTCTATATATAGTGCTAGTACAAGTTGGGGAGAGTTCGAGGGATACATGGGCCGGAGGCCCGTTACACTATGCGCAGACAGGGCCAGATGTTCGGGCAGGGGTCGGAGGATGTCCGGGCGGAGGAGGCCTAGTTTCTGGTGCTCTCTGTGTAAGAGGTGTTGGGAAACATTGCATGGAAAACAAAAAAATTCTACGCACACGCAAGATCTATCCATGGAGATGCATAGCAATGAGAGGGGAAAGTGTGTCTACGTACCCTCGTAGACCATAAGCAGAAGCATTTATTAATGTGGTTGGTGTAGTCGATCTTCTTCGTGATCCAACCTATCAAGTACCGAACGTATGACACCT
Source organism: Triticum urartu (assembly GCF_003073215.2). Lineage (NCBI taxonomy): Eukaryota > Viridiplantae > Streptophyta > Magnoliopsida > Poales > Poaceae > Triticum > Triticum urartu. The sequence goes on from NC_053028.1 coordinate 408,395,384, forward strand.
CCGCGTTCAACACACGTTCAGCTCAGTTACGTCCTCGCCTTCTTGATCCAGCAAGATGGGTGAAGTAGTAGATGAGCTCCAGCAACAAGATGATACGTCCATTTTGCATCATGTTTTCTTACTGTTATTTATGATGTTTTTATCCATAATAATTCTTTTTGGAGTAATTTTAATGCCTTTTCTCTCATAATATGCAAGGTATACACAAAGAGGGAGAATTCCGACAGCTGGAAATCTGGACCTAGAAAAGCTACGACAGGCCACCTATTCTGCACAAATTCAAACAAGTTGAAACTTCACGAAGATTTTTTATCAAATATATGATAAATATTGGAGCAAATAACTACCAGAGGGGGCCACCAGGTGGGCACAACCCACTTGGGCGCGCCAGGGAGCCCACCTAGGAGCCCAGGCGCGCCCTGTTGGGTTGTGCTCACCCAGGCCCACCTTAGGTGCCCATCTTTTGGTATATAGGTTTTTTTGACCTAGAAAAAATAAGGGGAGGACGTTTGGGATGGAGCGTCGCCATCTCGAGGCAGAACTTGGGCATGAGCACTTTTTCCCTCCGGGGAAGCGATTCTGCCGGGGGAACTTCCCTCCCGGAGGGGGAAACCATTGTCATCATCATCACCAACAACTCTCCCATCTTGGGGAGGGCAATCTCCATCAACATCTTCAACAGCACCATCTCATCTCAAACCCTAGTTCATCTCTTGTGTTCAATCTTGTTACCGAAACTATAGATTGGTGCTTGTGGGTGACTAGTAGTGTTGATTACATCTTGTAGTTGATTACTATATGGTTTATTTGGTGGAAGATTATATGTTTAGATCCAATATGCTATTTAATACCCCTCTGATCTTGAGCATGATTATCATTTGTGAGTAGTTACTTTTGTTCTTGAGGTCATGGGAGAAATCATGTTGCAAGTAATCATGTGAACTTGATATGTGTTCAATATTTTGATAATATGTATGTTGTGATTCCCTTAGTGGTGTCATGTGAACACCGACTACATGACACTTCACCATATTTGGGCCTAAGGGAACGCATTGTGGAGTATCAATTAGATGATGGGTTGCGAGAGTGACAGAAGTTTAAACCCCAGTTTATACACTATTCCGTAAGGGACCGATTGGATCCAAAAGTTTAATGCTATGGTTAGAATTTATTCTTAATACTTTTCTCATATTTGTGGATGCTTGTGGGAGGGTTAATCATAAGTAGGAGGTTTGTTCAAGTAAGAATAGCACCTAAGCATCGGTCCACCCACATATCAAATTATCAAAGTACCGAACACAAATCAAACCAACATGGTGAAACTGAGTAGATGAAATTCCCGTGTACCCTCAAGAACGCTTTGCTTATCATAGGAGACCGTTTTGGCCTGCCCTTTGCCTCAAAAGGATTGGGCTATCTTTCTACACTTTTGTTACTACTAGCTCGTTACAAATTATCTTGCTATCAAACTACTCTGCTACTTACAATTCAGCACTTGCAGACATTATCTTGCTGAAAACCACTTGTCATTTCCTTCTGCTCCTCATTGGGTTCGACACTCTTACTTATCGAAAAGAGATACAATTGATCCCCTATACTTTTGGGTCATCAAGGCTATTTTCTGGCGCTGTTGCCGGGGAGTGAAGCGCCTATGGTAAGTGGAATTTGGTAAGGAAACATTTATATAGTGTGCTGAAATTTATTGTCACTTGTTACTATGAAAAACAATCCTTTGAGGGTTTTGTTCGGGGTATCTTCACCTCGAACGGAACCACAATTAGCCACTCTTAACCTACTACACCTACTGAAATTGAATATGAAATTCCTTCGGGTATGATAGAACAACTGCTAGGTAATCCTTATGCAGGAGATGGAACCGAACATCTTGATATGCACTTGATATATGTAGAACAAATTTGTGGATTGTTCAAGCTTGCAGGTTTACCCAAAGATGAAGTTATGAAAAAGGTCTTCCGTTTATCTTTGAAGGGAAAAGCATTGGCATGGTACATGCTATGCGATGATATTTGATCTTGGAATTGGAATCATTTGAAATTGGAGTTCCATCAAAAAAATTATCCTATGCATCTAGTTCATCGTGATTGGAATTATATATATAATGTTTGGTCTCATGAAGGATAAAGTATCACTCTAGCTTGGGGGAGGCTTAGGTCAATGTTATATTCATGCCCCAATCATGAGCTCTCAAGATAAATTATTATCCAGAACTTTTATAATTGGCTTTCTCATAATGATCAAACCATGCTTGATACCTCTTGTGCTAGTTATTTTATGAAGAAGACTATTGAATTCCGGTGGGATCTTTTGGAAACAATTAAATGCAACTCTGAAGATTGGTAACTCGATGAAGGTAAAGAGTCAGGTATTAAACTTAAGTATGATTGTGTTAAATCTTTTATGGATATCGATGCTTTTCAAAAGTTTAGCACTAAATATGGACTTGACTCTGAGATAGTAGCCTCCTTTTGTGAATCGTTTGCTACTCATGTTGATCTCCCTAAAGATAAATGGTTTAAATATCACCCACCTATTAAAGAAGAAATTAAAGAACCAGTACCAGTTAAAGAAGAAACTATACTTTACAATGTTGATTCAGCTGTTCCTTCTGCTTATATTGAGAAACCACCTTTCCCTGTCAGGGTAAGGGAACCTGCTAAAGTTTGAACTGTGGTCAACAAAAGCTATATTAGAACACCTAAACCTGATGAACAAATTAAAGTAGAACATAGTATTGCTATGGTTAAGGATATCTTGGAAGAAAATGTAGATGGGCATGTTATTTACTTCTGTGAAGAAGCTGCTAGAATTGCCAAACCTGATAAAAAGGATAAACATAGACCTGTTATTGGCATGCCCGTCATCTCAGTTAAAATAGGAGATCACTGTTATCATGGTTTATGTGACATAGGTGCTAGTGTGAGTGTTATTCCTTACACCTTATATCAAGAAATTATGAATGACATAGCACCCGCAGAGATAGAAGACATAGATGTTACTATTGAACTTGCTAATAGAGACACTATATCACCAATTGGGATTGTTAGATATGTTGAAGTTTTGTGTTGGAAAATAAAATATCCTACTAATTTTCTTGTTCTTGGTTCTCCACATGAGGACTTTTGTCCCATTATCTTTGGTAGACCTTTCTTGAACACCGTTAATGCTAGAATAGATTGTGAGAAACAAACTGTCGGTGTTAGTTTTGGTGATGAGTCTCATGAGTTTAATTTTTCCAAGTTTAGTAGAAAGCTTCATGAAAAAGAATTGCCTGGTAAGGATGAATTAATTGGTCTTGCTTCTATTGCTGTACCACCTACTGATCCTTTAGAACAATATTTGCTAGACCATGAAAATGATTTACTTATGCATGAAAGAAATGAAATAGATAAGATTTTCTTTGAACAACGTCCTCTGCTTAAACACAATTTGCCTATTGATACTCTAGGAGGTCCTCCTCCACCTAAAGGTGATCCCATGTTTGAATTAAAACAATTGCCAGACACTTTGAAATATGGTTATCTTGATGAAAAGAAGATATATTCTGTTATTATCAGTGCTAACCTTTCAGAACATGAAGAAGAAAGATTATTCAGAGTTGTAAGGAAGCATTAGTCCCACTCTATGTCATTTCTTTCATGCATAAGTAAATCATTTTCAAAGTTGAAAAGAAGATATACTCTTGATGATTTAAAGGGCATTAGTCCCACTCTATGTCAGCACAAAATTAATATGGAACCTGGTGTTAAACCCGTTGTTGATCACCAACGTCGGTTAAATCTGAAGATGAAAGAAGTGGTAAGAATGGAAATATTAAAACTTCTGGAAGCAGGTATAATCTATCCTATAGCTGATAGTATATGGGTGAGTCATGTTCGTTGTGTCCCTAAGAAAGGACGTATAACTGTTGTTCCTAATGATAAGAATGAACTTATTCCACAAAGAATTTTTACAGGCTATAGAATGGTAATTGATTTTAGAAAATTAAACAAAGCAACTAGAAAAGATCATTACCCTCTGCCTTTTATTGATCAAATGCTTGAAACATTGTCTAAGCACACACATTTTTACTTCCTTGATGGATATTCTGGTTTTTCACAAATACCCGTTTCTCAACCTGATCAAGAAAAGACCACTTTTACTTGTCCCTTTGGAACCTATGCTTATAGACGTATGCCTTTCGGTTTATGTAATGCACCTATTACTTTTCAAAGATGTATGACTGCTATATTCTCTGACTTTTGTCAAAAGATTGTTGAGGTTTTCATGGATGACTTCTCTGTTTATGGGAAGTCTTTTCATGATTGTTTAAGCAATCTTGATCGAGTTCTGCAGAGATGTGAACAAACAAATCTTGTCTTTAATTGGGAGAAGTGCCACTTTATGGTTAATGAAGGCATTGTCTTGGGTCATAAAATTTCTGAAAGAGGTATTAAAGTGGACAAAGCTAAGGTTGATGCAATTGAGAAAATGACATGCCCTAAAGATATAAAAGGTATTCGTAGTTACTTAGGTCATGCTTGTTTCTATAGGAGATTTATCAAAGACTTTTATAAAATTTATAGGCCTCTTACGAATCTTTTGCAGAAGGATATTCCTTTTGTTTTTGATGATGATTGTTTAGAAACCTTTGAAACACTCAAGAAAGCCTTAACTTCTACACCTATTGTTCAACCACCTGATTGGAACTTGCCTTTTGAAATTATGTGTGATGCTAGTGAATATGTTGTTGGTGTTGTTCTAGGAAAAAGAGTTGATAAGAAACTGAATGTTATTCATTATGCTAGTAAAACTCTAGACAGTGCTCAACGAAATTATGCTACTACTGAAAAATAATTCTTAGCAGTGGTGTTTGCTTGCAATAAATTTAGACCTTATATTGTTGATTCCAAAGTAATTGTTCACACCAATCATGCTGCTATTAAATATCTTATGGAAAAGAAAAATGCTAAACCTAGACTTATTCGATGGGTTCTCTTGTTACAAGAATTTGATTTACATATCATTGATAGAAAAGGAGCTGAGAACCCCGTAGATGATAATTTATCTAGGCTTAAAAATTTGCCTAATGACCCACTGATACGTCTCCGTCGTATCTATAATTTTTGATTGTTCCATGCCAATATTATTCAACTTTCATATACTTTTTGGCAACTTTTTATATTATTTTTGGGACTAACATATTGATCCAGTGCCCAGTGCCAGTTCCTGTCTGTTGCATGTTTTTGGTTTCGCAGAATATCCATATCAAACGGAGTCCAAACGGGATAAAAACAGGCAGAGATTATTTTTGGAAAATATGGAAATTTCGAAAGGAAAATCAACGCGAACCAGTGCCCGAGGTGGTCACGAGGCAGGGGGAGCCCCCCCCCTAGGGCGCGCCCCCTACCCTCATGAGCCCACCGTAAGGCGGTTGACGCTCTTCTTTTGCCGCAAGAAAGCTAATATTCGGAAAAAAAATCACGGCGAAGGTTTCAGGCCAATCGGAGTTACGGATCTCCATATATATATGAAACGGTGAAACAGAGCCAGAACAGAACGCAGAACCAGAGAGAAACAGAGAGATAGATCCAATCTCGGAGGGGCTCTCGCCCCTCCCATGCCATGGAGGCCAACGACCAGAGGGGAAACCCTTCTCCCATCTAGGGAGGAGGTCAAGGAAGAAGAGGAAGAAGGGGGCCCCTCTCCCCCTCTCCTCCGGTGGCGCCGGAACGCCGCCGTGGCCATCATCATCATCACCGCGATCTTCACCAACACCTCCGCCATCTTCACCAACATCTCCATCACCTTCCCCCCTCTATCTACATCGGTCCACTCTCCCGCAACCCGCTGTACCCTCTACTTGAACATGGTGCTTTATGCTTCATATTATTATCCAATGATGTGTTGCCATCCTATGATGTCTGAGTAGATCTTCGTTGTCCTATCGGTGGTTGATGAATTGCTGTGATTGATTTAATTTGCTTGTGGTTATGTTGCTGTCCTTTGGTGCCCATCATATTAGCGCGCGCGTGGATCACACCATAGAGTTAGTTGTATGTTGATAGGACTATGTATTGGAGGGCAAGAGTGACAGAAGCTTCAACCTAGCATAGACATTGATGCATACGGGGTTGAAGGGGGACCAATATATCTTAATGCTATGGTTGGGTTTTACCTTAATGAACATTAGTAGTTGCGGATGCTTGCTAATAGTTCCAATCATAAGTGCATAGAATTCCAAGTAAGGGATGACATGCTAGCAGTGGCCTCTCCCACATAATACTTGCTATCGGTCTAGTAAAGTAGTCAATTGCTTAGGGGCAATTTCGCAACTCCTACCACCACTTTTCCACACTCGCTATATTTACTTTATCGTTTCTTTATCTAAACAGCCCCTACTTTTTATTTACGTACTCTTTATTATCTTGTAAACCTATCAAACAACACCTACAAAGTAGTTCTAGTTTCATACTTGTTCTAGGTAAAGCGAACGTCAAGCATGCATAGAGTTGTATCGGTGGTCGATAGAACTTGAGGGAATATTTGTTCTACCTTTAGCTCCTCGTTGGGTTCGACACTCTTACTTATCGAAAACTGTTGCGATCCCCTATACTTGTGGGTTATCAAGACCTTTTTCTGGCGTCGTTACCTGGGAGCAATAGCGTGGGGTGAATATTCTCGTGTGTGCTTGTTTGCTTTATCACTAAGTAATTTTTATTTGTTGTTCTTAGTTGTTTTCTATCTTTAGTTATGGGTAGGAAACGCAAAATACCAAAAAAATTAGTTGTACCTACTGAACCAATGGTTGAAGAACCAATCAAAATCTATCACACTGCTGAAGCTTATTACTTGGATCATCTTCGATCCCTATGTGCTCGTGCTGAAACCCCAACTAGCTTAGTTGAGGGCAAATCTTTAGATGAGCATGCTTGTTATGTGCGACACCGTATATCTGAAAAAAGGGAAACTATTATGGGGTCAAATTCAACGTTTGCAATGCTATGCTTGGAATTTATGTGAAATATATGATTTTACTTGTTGTTCTGAAAACCCTAAGAAACACCTTCCCTATCAATGTGAGTTTAGTAATAATGGAATCATATCTTCGTATGCTAAGGGTGTTTATAATTACTATGATGTTCAACAAATTGAAGAATTTGTTGCTTTTAAGGGTGCTTCTGAAATTGCTTCTTTGATTGAAAAGTATGATGCTATTCTTCACAAATCTGAAAATTTTGCCATACTTGAATATTGTTATGAGAATTATGCTTCTAATGCTTATGTTAAATTATATATTGGGGACTACTCCGCTGTCCAAGAAGAGATTAATATTTTGCAGGAGTCTATGGAAGAAGAAATTGATGAAACTGTGAGCTCATTGGATGAAAAAGATGAGGAGGAGAGCGAAGAACAAAAGGAGGAAGAGCGGATTGATCACCCGTGCCCACCTTCTAATGAGAGTAACTCTTCAACTCATACATTGTTTAATTCCCCTTCGTGCTTACCGAAGGATGATTGCTATGATGACTGTTATGATCCCTATGATTCTTTTGAAATATCCCTTTTTGATGATGCTTGCTATGCTTATGGCCAAGATGCCAATATGAATTATGCTTATGGAGATGAACTTGCTATAGTTCCTTATGTTAAACATGAAATTGTTGCTATCGCACCCACGCATGATAGTCCTATTATCTTTTTGAATTATCCCGATTATACTATATCGGAGAAGTTTGCACTTATTAAGGATTATATTGATGGGTTGCCTTTTACCGTTGCACATGATGATTTCGATAAATATAATATGCATGTGCTTGCTGCTCCTACTTGCAATTATTATGAGAGAGGAAGTATATCTCCACCTCTCTATGTTTCCAACATGATAAAATTGCAAGAAACTGTTTATACTATGCATTGGCCTTTATTAGGTGTGCATGAATTGTTCTTTTATGACATGCCGATGCATAGGAAGAGAGTTAGACTTCATCATTGCTTGATATATGTTGCTTTGTGCTCACTACTAAATTACAAATCATTGTTAATTAAAATTGGCTTTGATATACCTTGGGATCCGGGTGGATTCACTACTTGAGCACTATATGCCTAGCTTAATGGCTTTAAAGAAAGCGCTGCCAGGGAGACAACCCAGAAGTTTTAGAGAGTCACTTATTTCTGTTGAGTTCTTTCATATAGTTTAAAAACAACAAAAATAAAGAGGGGAACCCAAAACTTTTCAAAAAAAAGTGAAAGTGAGAGAGACGAGCATTGTGAAAGTGGAGGACGTCCTTGAACTTTGTTCATGCCCATGGGAACTTTGTGAATCTTAATTACAGAAACTTTTCAACAAAAATAATTATCCCATTTTACAATTCCATTGTATTATAAAAATAATGTGCCAAGGTTTGCCTTTAGGACGTTTACATTTGCTTGATGGTTTGTACGGTGCAGGACAGAAACTTTGGCTGTAGTGCGCGATTTTACATTTTTTTTACTGGAACGTCAAACGGTTCTGAAATTTTTTGCACTGTCTTTCTATATAAATTGTTTATTTTTCCCAATTTTGGTACAATTTTTGGAGTACCAGAGATATGGTTAATGTTCAGATTATTACAGACTGTTCTGTTTTAGACAGATTCTGTTTTTGATGCATAGTTTGCTTGTTTTGATGAACTATCTATTTATATCAGTGGATTAAGCCAGGGAAAAGTTATATTACAGTAGCTACAATGCAAAAACAAAATATGAATTGGTTTTCAACAGTACATAGAGTAGTGATTTTCTTTATTATACTAACGGATCTTACAGAGTTTTCTGTTGAAGTTTTGTGTGGATGAAGTGTTCGAAGATCGAGGAGGTCTCGATATGAGGGTAAGGAGGAGAGACAAGAGCTCAAGCTTGGGGATTCCCAAGGCACCTAAAGTAAATATTCAAGGAGACTCAAGCGTCTAAGCTTGGGGATGCCCCAGAAGGCATCCCATCTTTCTTCAACAAGTATCGGTATATTTTCGGATTCGTTTCGTTCATGCGATATGTGCAATCTTGGAGCGTCTTTTGCATTTAGTTTCCATTTTTATTTTATGCACCATGCTGGTATGAGATAGTCCTTGGTTGATTTATAGAATTCTCATTGCACTTCACTTATATCTTTTGAGTATGGCTTTATAGAATGCTTCATGTGCTTTACAGATATCATTTGAAGTTTGGATTGCGTGTTTCTCTTCACATAGAAAACCGCCATTTATAGAATGCTCTTCTGCTTCACTTATATTTGTTAGAGCATGGGCATATCTTTTGTAGAAATAATTAAACTCTCTTGCTTCACTTATATCTATTTAGAGAGATGACAGGAACTGGTCATTCACATGGTTAGTCATAAAATCCTACATAAAACTTGTAGATCACTGAATATGATATGTTTGGTTCCTTGGAATAGTTTTGCGATATAAAGATGGTGATATTAGAGTCATGCTAGTGGGTAGTTGTGGATTATAGAAATACTTGTGTTGAAGTTTGTGATTCCCGTAGCATGCACGTATGGTGAACCGTTATGTGATGAAGTCGGAGCATGATTTATTTATTGATTGTCTTCCTTATGAGTGGCGGTCGGGGACGAGCGATGGTCTTTTCCTACCAATCTATCCCCTAGGAGCATGCGCGTAGTACTTTCTTTTGATAGATAATAGACTTTTGCAATAAGTATGTGAGTTCTTTATGACTATTGTTGAGTCCATGGATTATACGCACTCTCACCCTTCCATCATTGCTAGCCTCTTCCGTACCGTGCATTGCCCTTTCTCACCTCGAGAGTTGGTGCAAACTTCGCCGGTGCATCCATACCCCGTGATATGATACGCTCTATCACACATAAGCCTCCTTATATCTTCCTCAAAACAGCCACCATACCTACCTATTGTGGCATTTCCATACCCATTCCGAGATATATTGCCATGCAACTTCCATCATCATCATATACATGACTTGAGCATTTATTGTCATGTTGCTTTGCATGATCGTAAGATAGCTAGCATGATGTTTTCATGGCTTGCCCATTTTTTGATGTCATTGCTACGCTAGATCATTGCACATCCCGGTACACCGCCGGAGGCATTCATATAGAGTCATATTTTGTTCTAGTATCGAGTTGTAATATTGAGTTGTAAGTAAATAAAAGTGTGATGATCATCATTATTAGAGCATTGTCCATGTGAGGAAAGGATGATGGAAGCTATTATTCCCGCACAAGTTGGGATGAGTCTCCGGACTTTACAAAAAAAAAGAGGCCAAAGAAGCCCACCAAAAAAACAAAAAAACAAAAAATGAGAGAAAAAGAGATAAGGGGCAATGTTACTATCCTTTTACCACACTTGTGCTTCAGAGTAGCACCATGTTCTTCATATAGAGAGTCTCTTGAGTTATCACTTCCATATACTGGTCGGAATTTTCATTATAGAACTTGGCTTGTATATTCCGATGATGGGCTTCCTCAAATGCCCGAGGTCTTCATGAGCAAGCAAGTTGGATGCACATCCACTTAGTTTCAGTTAGAGCTTTCATACACTTATAGCTCTAGTGCATCCGTTGCATGGCAATCCCTACTCATTCACATTGATATCTATTGATGGGCATCTCCATAGCCCGTTGATACGCCTAGTTGATGTGAGACTATCTTCTCCTTTTTGTCTCCTCCACCATCATATTCTATTCCACCAATAGTGCTATGTCCATGGCTCACGCTCATGTATTGCGTGAAAGTTGAAAAGGTTTGAGAACGTCAAAAGTATGAAACAATTGCTTGGCTTGTCATCGGGGTTGTGCATGATTTGAATATTTTGTGTGGTGAAGATGGAGCATAGCCAGACTATATGATTTTGTAGGGATAACTTTCTTTGGCCATGTTATTTTGAAAATACATGATTGCTTTATTAGTATGCTTGAAGTAATATTGTCTTAATGTCAAAGGATAGACTATTTCTTTGAATCACTCGTGTCTTAATATTCATGCCATGATTAGACATATGATCAAGATTATGCTAGGTAGAATTCCACATCAAAAATTATCTTTTTTATCATTTACCTACTCGAGGACGAGCAGGAATTAAGCTTGGGGATGCTGATACATCTCCGTCGTATCAATAATTTTTGATTGTTCCATGCCAATATTATTCAACTTTCATATACTTTTTGGCAACTTTTTATATTATTTTTGGGACTAACATATTGATCCAGTGCCCAGTGCCAGTTCCTGTCTGTTGCATGTTTTTGGTTTCGCAGAATATCCATATCAAACGGAGTCCAAACGGGATAAAAACGGAAGGAGCTTATTTTTGGAAAATATGGAAAATTCGGAAGGAAAATCAACGCGAACCAGTGCCTGAGGTGGTCACGAGGCAGGGGCGCCCCCCCTAGGGCGCGCCCCCCCTAGGGCGCGCCCCCTACCCTCGTGAGCCCACTGTAAGGCGGTTGACGCTCTTCTTTTGCCGCAAGAAAGCTAATATTCGGGAAAAAATCAGGCCAATCGGAGTTACGGATCTCCATATATATACGAAACGGTGAAACAGAGCCAGAACAGAACGCAGAACCAGAGAGAAACAGAGAGATGGATCCAATCTCGGAGGGGCTCTCGCCCCTCCCATGCCATGGAGGCCAAGGACCAGAGGGGAAACCCTTCTCCCATCTAAGGAGGAGGTCAAGGAAAAAGAGGAAGAAGGGGGCCCCTCTCCCCCTCTCCTCCGGTGGCGCCGAAACGCCGCCGTGGCCATCATCATCATCACCGCGATCTTCACCAACACCTCCGCCATCTTCACCAACATCTCCATCACCTTCCCCCCTCTATCTACAGCGGTCCACTCTCCCGCAACCCGCTGTACCCTCTACTTGAACATGGTGCTTTATGCTTCATATTATTATCCAATGATGTGTTGCCATCCTATGATGTCTGAGTAGATCTTCGTTGTCCTATCGGTGGTTGATGAATTGCTATGATTGATTTAATTTTCTTGTGGTTATGTTGCTGTCCTTTGGTGCCCATCATATGATAGCGCGTGTGGATCACACCATAGGGTTAGTTGTATGTTGATAGGACTATGTATTGGAGGGCAAGAGTGACAGAAGCTTCAACCTAGCATAGACATTGATGCATACGGGGTTGAAGGGGGACCAATATATCTTAATGCTATGGTTGGGTTTTACCTTAATGAACATTAGTAGTTGCGGATGCTTGCTAATAGTTCCAATCATAAGTGCATAGAATTCCAAGTAAGGGATGACATGCTAGCAGTGGCCTCTCCCACATAATACTTGCTATCGGTCTAGTAAAGTAGTCAATTGCTTAGGGGCAATTTCGCAACTCCTACCACCACTTTTCCACACTCGCTATATTTACTTTATCGTTTCTTTATCTAAACAGCCCCTACTTTTTATTTACGTACTCTTCATTATCTTGTAAACCTATCCAAAAACACCTACAAAGTACTTCTAGTTTCATACTTGTTCTAGGTAAAGCGAATGTCAAGCGTGCGTAGAGTTGTATCGGTGGTCGATAGAACTTGAGGGAATATTTGTTCTACCTTTAGCTCCTCGTTGGGTTCGACACTCTTACTTATCGAAAATTGTTGCGATCCCTGTGGGTTATCACCCACTACCTATTGATGATAGTTTTCCTGATGAGCAGTTAGCTGCAATAAATGTTGCTCATAATACTCCTTGGTATGGTGATTATGCTAATTACATTGTTGTTAAATATTTACCACCTAGCTTTACATACCAACAAAATAAAAAATCTTCTATGATTTAAGACATTACTTTTGGGATGACCCACATCTTTATAAAGGAGTAGATGGTATTATTAGACGTTGTGTACCTGAGCATGAACATGGACAAATCCTACGAAAATGTCACTCTGAAGCTTATGGAGGACATCATGCCGGAGATAGAACTGCTCACAAGGTATCGCAATCTATATTTTATTGGCCTACTCTCTTCAAGGACGCCTGTAAGTTCGTCTTATCTTGTGATGAATGTCAAAGAATATGTAATATCGGTAAGTGTCAAGAAATGCCTATGAACTATTCACTTGCTATTGAACCATTTGATGTTTGGGGATTTGATTACATGGGACCTTTTCCTTCCTCTAATGGATATACACATATTTTTGTTGATGTTGGTTATGTTACTAAATGGGTAGAAGCTATTCCAACCAGTAGTGTTGATCACAACACCTCTATTAAAATGCTTAAGGAAGTTATTTTCCCAAGGTTTGGAGTCCCTAGATATTTAATGATTGATGGTGGTTCACACTTTATTCATGGTGCTTTCTGTAAAATGCTTGCCAAGTATGATGTTAACCATAGAATTGCATCACCTTATCATCATCAGTCTAGTGGTCAAGTTGAACTTAGCAATAGAGAAATAAAATTAATTTTGCAAAAGACTGTCAATAGGTCCAGGAAGAATTGGTCTAAGAAATTAGATGATGCACTTTGGGTTTATAGAACAGCATATAAAAATCCTATGGGTATGTCTCCTTGTGAAATGGTTTATGGAAAAGCTTGTCATTTGCCTCTTGAGTTAGAACATAAAGCATATTGGGCCATCAAAGAGATCAACTGTGATTTTAAACTTGTTGGTGAAAAGAGGTTATTTGATATTAGTTCTTTAGATGAATGGAGAACCCAAGCTTATGAAAATGCAAAATTATTCAAAGAAAAAGTTAAAAGATGGCATGACAAAAGAATCCAAAAGCGTGAGTTTAAAGTCGGAGAATATGTTCTTTTGTACAACTCTCATTTCAGATTCTTTGCAGGAAAAATCCTCTCAAAATGGGAAGGCCCCTACGTTATCGAGGAGGTTTATCGGTCTGGAGCCATCAAAATAAATAATGCTGAAGGTACTAACCTAAAGGTTGTCAATGGGCAATGAATAAAACATTATATCTCAGGTACGCCCATTAATGTTGAAAGTAATATTATCCAAACTTTGACACTGCAAGAACACATAAAAGATTCCTTCCCGAACACTCCAGAATCATGAAAATAAGGAGGTATGTGATACGGTGAGTAAACGGACTCCGAAAAATCAGCAAAAAAAAATTGTCAGTTTTGTAATATTTAGAAAAATAGGAACATAAGAAACTTCCAGGAAGCATACCCTGGTGGTCACAAGACACCAGGGCACGTTAGGCTTGCCTGACGCACCCAGGTGGGTTGCGCCCACCTGAGACACCTTCCGGACTCCGTTTTTCTACAGATTGCTTGTCCCCCAAGATAAAAAAATCTATATATACTTCCCGAACATGTTAACCACCGTATCGTGGAGAAATCTTCTGTTCTCTTTTCTTGCTGTTTTTGGTCAGATCTATCAAGCCAGGCATCATGTCTTCCTCACCCTCCAACAACGGAGAAGAAGACGCGGAGGTATTTCGGGAGGATCTAAGGAGAGAGGAAGCTGAATAAGTTGCTATGGAGGAAGAGGAGGAAAATCCTTTTGGGGTTCACTCTCCGGCTTCCGAAAGAGGGACATTGGCTAGCATCTCCACTCATCTGAATCCTCATCAAGCTATGATACCGTCAAATAATCAAGAGAGCCTCGAAGTGCAAGAAGAAACCCCACCAAGAAGGACTTTACACAGGTTACATCGTAACAATTTTTACAATTTGATTCATAACTATGGGTTCGAGAATACTCCTCGTAGGCACATATCGTCCGATTGGGACATATCTCACCCAAGAGAAAACAGTGCAGGAATAAACCCTTGGGCCCTGGCAAATAAAAACATAATGGTATAAGTGAAGAAAAATGGTGAGCTAATTCATCAAGCCCTTCGGGAGATCCAAGGCTTGAAGGATCTGCTCATGGTTATATTGGAAACTACCACTTCATCACCACCACCTTCTTCTTCATCACCGAAAGAGAATTGAGTATCGGGTATGGGCACTCCCCTTGGCTTCCGCCAAGCTTGGGGGAGGTGCCCCGGTATCGTATCATTGCACTATCATTTTGCCTTTACTTATTTTAGTTTGATTTTTTGCTTTAGATGAATAAACGTTTAGTTTGATCATTTCTTCTTTGAGAGTTTGCTTAGTGATCTATCCTTGTAATCGTGTGCAAGATATATAATAAAGTTTAGTTTGAGTTTTTGCTTTCTTTACTTTCATGTTGCAAATAAAAGAAAAAGAGAAAGGAAATAAATCAAAAAGATCATATACTAATCTTATGGTAGGTGATGACACCACATAAGGAAAAGTATAAGTAGAAAAGTTTATTAGAGATTGACAAACATAGCATTAGTCAATGATGCAACTCATGAAAGAATTAATAAGGGAAGAGAAGATTCAAATATAAATATACTATCCTAGAAACCTTTTGTGATTGTGAGCCCTCGTCAAAATATTATATGCCAAAATTGTTGACGTTGGACAAGGAAGACAATGTAATGGTTTATGTTTGTCTATATTCACACAGAAGTCATATTGTCATAGATCCTTTAACATGTGGTTCTTGCCCCTATCTTTGCTAGCTAAAAATTTCGCACTAAGTAGAGATACTACTTATGCATACAAAAAACCTTAAACCCAAATCTTATTTTCAAGTGTCCACCATACCTACCTAGGGTTGAGCAAGATCCCTCAAGTAAGTTGTCATCGGTGCAAAAAGGCAATAAAAATTGCTTCTAAAAGTGTGAGATCATTTAGTGTAAGAGAAAATTGAGCGTTGCACAAACTTGTGATGGTGAATAATAAAAGCGACAGACTGCATAATAAAGGTTGCTATCACAAGGGGCAATGCAACGTGACGTTCTTTTGCACTAAGGGGTTGAGTATACAAATAAATAAGCGCATGGCAACCTCTGCTTCCCTCTGCAAAGGGCCTATCTTTTACTTTTATGTATTTACTTTTATGCAAAGAGTCAAAGTTTTCCTTCTATTCCTTTTTATTTTTCTCCTTTGGCAAGCACCATGTGATGAGGAAAGATCTAGGCACATATGTCCAGTTGAATATAGATAGCATGAGTTATTATTGCTGACATCACCCTTGAGGTGAATACGTTGGGAGGCGAAACTATAAGCCCCTATCTTTCTATGTGTCCGGTTGAAACATTTTGCTCATGTGTACACGGTGAGTGTTAGCAATCATATAAGACTATATGATGGTTGAGTATGTGGACTTGCCCAAAGGCTCCGATACGTGACCCTTCCTGAAAATATGATGAATTGTAGTTGCAAAGTTGACTGAGAACATAGTTTGTTGGTTTTTAATAGAGTTTTTGCTTTATACTTCAATAGTGTGATGAATTGTCACTTATTCATGAGAAGTATATGACAAAAGTTCTATGATAAGAGTCCTATGTTTAAGTTTGTTGCTGTTATAATAATCTACATGATGCTTCTATGTTCGTATTTTGTTTTTATCGACACCTCTCTCTCTCTCTAAGCATGTGGACATGTTTTTCGATTTCGATTTTCGCTTAAGGACAAGCGAGGTCTAAGCTTGGGGGAGTTGATACGTCCATTTTGCATCATGTTTTCTTACTGTTATTTATGATGTTTTTATCCATAATAATGCCTTTTGGAGTAATTCTAATGCCTTTTCTCTCATAATATGCAATGTATACACAAAGAGGGAGAATTCCGGTAGCCGAAAATCTGGACCTGGAAAAGCTACGTCAGGCCACCTATTCTGCACAACTCCAAACAAGATGAAACTTCACGGAGATTTTTTATCAAATATATGATGAATATTGGAGCAAATAACTACCAGAGGGGGCCCACCAGGTGGGCACAACCCACCTGGGCGCGCCAGGGAGCCCAGGCATGCCCTGGTGGGCTGTGCTCACCCAGGCCCACCTTCGGTGCCCATATTCTGGTATATAGGTCGTTTTAACCTAGAAAAAATAAGGGGAGGACTTTCGGGACGGAGCGCCGCCATCTCGGGGCGGAACTTGGGCAGGAGCACTTTTGCCCTCCGGCGGAGCGATTCCGTCGGGAGAACTTCCCTCCCGGAGGGGGAAATCATCGTCATCATCATCACCAACAACTCTCCCATCTTGGGGAGGGAAATCTCCATCAACATCTTCAACAGCACCATCTCATCTCAAACCCCAATTCATCTCTTGTGTTCAGTCTTGTTACCGGAACTATAGATTGGTGCTTGTGGGTGACTAGTAGTGTTGATTACATCTTGTAGTTGATTACTATATGGTTTATTTGGTGGAATATTGTATGTTCAGATCCAATATGCTATTTAATACCCCTCTAATCTTGAGCATGATTATCATTTGTGAATAGTTACTTTTGTTCTTGAGGTCACGGGAGAAATCATGTTGCAAGTAATCATGTGAACTTGATATGTGTTCAATATTGTTATAGTATGTATGTTGTGATTCCCTTAGTGGTGTCATCTGAACGTCGACTACATGACACTTCACCATATTTGGGCCTAATGGAATGAATTGTGGAGTAGCAATTAGATGATGGATTGCGAGAGTGACAGAAGCTTAAACCCCAGTTTATGCGCTATTCCGTAAGGGACCGACTAGATCCAAAAGTTTAGTGCTATGGTTAGAATTTATTCTTAATACTTTTCTCATAGTTGCGGATGTTTGCGGGAGGGTTAATCATAAGTAGGAGGTTTGTTCAAGTAATAACAACACCTATGCACCGGTCCACTCACATATCAAATTATCAATGTACCGAACACAAATCAAACCAACATGGTGAAAGTGACTAGATGAAATTCCCGTGTACCCTCAAGAACGCTTTGTTTATCATAAGAGACCATTTGGCCTATCCTTTGCCTCAAAAGGATTGGGCTATCTTGCTGCACTTTTGTTACTACTATCGTTACTTGCTCGTTACAAATTATCTTGTTATCAAACAACTCTGATACTTACAATTTCAACACTTGCAGCATTACCTTGCTGAAAACCACTCGTCATTTCCTTCTGCTCCTCGTTGGGTTCGACACTCTTATCAAAAAGAGCTACAATTGATCCCCTATACTTGTGGGTCATCACACGACGGCGTGGTGACGGTGATGGTGATGCTATCTCCGCAGGGCTTCACCTAAGCACTACGAAAAAATGACTGAGGGACAAAATGTGGGGAGGGGCGCCGCGCACGGCTAATACAATGTTATGTCCCTTGTGTGGCGCCCCCTCCCACATATATATAGGTGGGGAGAGGGAATGCAGCCAGGTGCACCACAAAGGTGGTCGGCCAGCCCTAGGGCTCCTGCCCTGGCCTGCGTCCCCCTGCCATCATTCCCCTAAGGGGAAAGGAAATAGGAGGAGAGGGGAGGAAGGAGGAGGCCTACTCCCTTCTTTCCTTCTCTCCCCTAGGGCCGGCTGCCATAGAGGGGCGCACCAGCTCCTTGTGGGCTGGTGTGCTCCCTTCTCTTGGCCCATATGGCTCATAGACCTCCCGGGGCTTACCAGAACCCCTTCTGGTGACCCGATGACTACCCGGTACGCCCCAAAACTCTTCCAGCGTCCAAATAGTATCGCCTATATATCAATCTTTACATCCGAACCATTCTGGAGCTCCTCGTCATGTCCGTGATCTCATCCGGGACTCCGAACAACATTCGGTCACCAAATCACATAACTCATATAACACTATATCGTCAACGAACATTAAGCGTGCAGACCCTACGGGTTCGAGAACTATGTAGACATGACCAAGACACCTCTCCTGTCAATAACCAAAAGCGGAACCTGGATGCCCATATTGGCTCCTACATATTCTACGAAGATCTTTATCGGTCGAACCGTTATGACCACATACATAATTCCCTTTGTCCATCGATATGTTACTTGCCCGAGATTCGATCATCGGTATCTTCATACCTAGTTCAATCTTGTTACCGACAAGTCTCTTTAATCGTTCCGTAATACATCATCTCGTAACTAACTCCTTAGTCACTTTGCTTGCAAGGCTTCTTATGATGAGTATTACCGAGAGGGCCCAGAGATACCTCTCCGATACTCGGAGTGAAAAATCCTAATCTCGATCTATGCCAACTCAACAAACACCTTCGGAGATACCTGTAGAGCATCTTTATGATCACCCAGTTACGTCGTGACGTTTGAGAGCACACTAGGTATTCCTATGGTATCCGGGAGTTACATAATCTCATAGTCGAAGGAATATGTATTTGACATTAAGAAAGCAATAGCAATAAACTGAACAATCAAATGCTAAGCTAACAGATGGGTCTTGTCCATCACATCATTCTCCTAATGATGTGATCCCGTTATCAAATGACAACTCGTGTCTATGGTTAGGAAACTTTAACCATCTTTGATCAAGGAGCTAGTCTAGTAGAGGCTCACTAGGGACATGGTATTTGTTTATGTATCCACACATGTATTTAAGTTTTTGGTCGATACAATTCTAGCAATAATAAACCTTTATCATGATTTAGGAAATATAATAATAACCATTTTATTATTGCCTCTAGGGCATATTTCCATCAAGAGGGGGTGGATTTCCGGGCGGGGTCCGGAATGTCCGGTGCTTGTAGGTGTTCAGTGTCTGGGTTGCTACTCTGGTTGAGGCCTCCAAGGGTCGGATCTCCGGGCCAGGGGCCGGATCTCCGGGTCCTGTAACATCTTGACGGTTCTCCTTGTTGAGTCTCGACGTCCTTGCACTTGTGGACTTGTCCATCATCACGAGCATCTCCGAGAGGGTCTTCTTGGTACCTAAGCACACATAGCATTTCGGACTGAGGTAGTCGCCATATCTCATGTGGGTCGTACCGAGTGTCACTAAGGAGAGATGTCACCTCTGTCCCGAGAGCTCTTGCACATGCTTGTGTCATCGGTCCACTTGGCACTTGGGGAGACATAGGTAGGTCCATGGGGATGACTGTAGGATGCTCCGCATCATCCCCCTCCCCTTGGGAAAGATCCGACCACGGATCGAAAGCCTCATGACCTTGGAAGGGAGATAGATCCTTCACGTTGTAGTTTTCATGCGGAATGTCGATCTTGTAGGCATTGTTGTTGTAGTGTGCGAGCACCTTGAAGGGTCTGTCGGCGTGTGGTAGTATCTTGGACTTGCTCTCATTGGGGAACCGGTCCTTGCGAAGGTGTAACCACACAAGATCTCCAATGTTGAATATCATGGGTTGCTTGTTGACGTTGATCTTGGTCGTGAGTCATTGTACTTATCGCTCTATTGTTATCCTTGTATCTCCATTCACCGTCTTGAGATAGCTCGCTCGTGCACTCGCGTCCATGTTGTTGCGCTCTTGTAGAGGTAGCGGTGGAATGTCCAATGCAGACAAATGATTGAATCTATAGACGACCTCGAAGGACTTGCTAGAAGTAGAATGTCTTGCGTGATTGTAGGTGTACTCGGTGGTGGGTAAACATTCCTCCCACTCCTTGATGTTCTTCTTGATCAACACGCGTAGGAGACTAGATAGCGTCTGATTGGTGACCTCCATTTGGCCATCGGTTTGCGGATGAGAAGAGTAGCTTGATTCTGAGCTTGGCGCATAGGGTCTTCCAAAAGTAGCTTAGGAACTTGATGTCGTGGTCCGACAGAGTAGTCTTTGGCACTCCATGTGACGCAAGATTTCCCTACAAAATAGATTTGCAACATGTGAAGCATTGTCTATCTTGTTACATGGAATAAAGTGTGCCATCTTAGAGAAACGGTCCACAACAACCAATACTGAATCTTTCCATTTTGATTTCTAGGCAAACCAAGCAAAAAGTCCATACTAATATCTTCCCATGGGTGATATGGAATAGGAAGTGGCATATAGAGACCATGGGATTGAGCTTTAGACTTAGCTTTGCGACATGTAGAGCAACAGTTGGTGTAGCGTGAGATGTCACAAAACATCTTGGGCCAAAAGTAGTTCTTGGAGAGCATACCGAATGTCTTGTCACGTCCAAAGTGTCCCATAAGTCCTCCGCCCGAGCCTCTTGCAAAAGCAACAGATGAAGAGAAGACTCGGGGATACAAAGCTTGTTAGCTCGCTTTAGATAATCATCCTTGATTTAATATCGCTCCCAGGTGTTATGCGTTAGACATTTTGCATAAGGAATGGCAAGTGAAACATCATGCACATACAAGTCTTTTATGTGCTCAAATCCTATGACATTCAATTAATCAAATCCTATGACATTCAATTCAAGTTGAGTTACAAGCATGCATTTGCGGGAAAGAGTGTCTGCCACAACATTTTCCTTACCTTTGATGCACTTGATCACATAAGGAAATGACTCAATGAACTCACTCCATTTGGCATGGCGCTTGTTCAATTTTGTTTGACCTTTTATGTATTTAAGCATCTCATGATCCGTATGGATGGAAAATTTATGAGGACGGAGAAAATTCCCACACATGCAAGACTCTCACTAAAAAATATAACTCTTTGTCATAAATGAGATAATTAAATTGCGCTTCAGAAAGTTCCTCGCTAAAGTATGCAATTAGGAGATTGTCTTGCATTAACACACCTGCTATGCCATTAACACTAGAGTCGCAATGCACTTCAAAAGTTTTATCAAAGTTGGGTAATGCAAGCAATGGAGCATGTGTAAGCAAATTATTAAGCTCATGAAATGCAGTATCTTGGGAAGGTCCCCAAACAAAGGATGCACTCTTCTTACTCAATGCGTGCAATGGTGATGCAATAGTGCTAAAGTCCTTAACAAATCTATGATAGAAACCGGCTAGGCCAAGGAAGCTACAGACTTGTTGCAAATTGGTTGGTTGTGGCCAAGTTTTAATAGCATCAATTTTAGACTCACCAACTTGAACACCCTTAGAGGAAACACAAAATCCCAAAAAAACAAGCTTGTCAACACCAAAAGTGAATTTTTCCATATTCGCATAAAGACGCTCGTTTCTAAGAACTTGCAATACGTCCCTAAGATGTATGACATGATCTTGAAGACATTTACTAAACAAAAGTATATCATCAAAGTATACCAGAACACATATGCCATGTATTTGCGAAGAACATAATGCATCGCATGCGTAAAAGTGCTAGGTGCTTTGAATAAGCCCATAAGCATGACTGACTATTCATATAAGCCAATTTTGGTTTTGAAAGCCATTTTCCATTCATCACCCACTTGAATGTGAATTTGATAGTAGCCACTTTTAAGATTAATTTTGGAAAAAATGGTGGCTCCACTAAGTTCATCTAGCATATCATCAAGGCATGGAATGGGATGTCTATAACGAACGGTGATAGCATTTAAGGGACGATGACCGTAACACATGCAATAACTACCACCTTTCTTAGAAACAAAAATAACCGGAATGGCACATGGACTTAAGCTCTCACATACATACCCATTGTCCATGAGAGTTTGGACTTGTCGTCGAATCTCTTTTGTCTTGTCGGGATTGATGTGGTATGGTGCCTTGTTCGGTAAAGGTGCGTCACGAATGAGGTCGATGCGGTGTTCGATTTCGCGAAGTGGAGGAAGTCCGGGAGGTAGCTCATCAGGAAATGTCAAGCTATACAGGTCTGGTATAGTCGGGTTTAATATCCCTAGTCGTTCCCTGTCGCACGCCTGTGCCTCTGTGTTGTTTACCAGGATATCCCTGACAAGCATCGAGATGGTGGCAAAGCTGGAGCTACCGACAACACCACTACCACTACCACAACCATACTTACTACGCTTGGGTCAAGATAAAGTCACAATCATGCATCAGAACAAGGTGCCTTTTTGTTTCAAAAAATTCTTTTACGAGGTTTTAATGGTTTCATTCACTTGTTGTTGGGCAAGCCATGGTACAAAGAGCATGATGTTGCGTATGATTGCCACACACAGAGATATACCATAAAGAAGGGTATGAAATACAGCCTCATGCCCATGGGTGTGGAGCCTTTTATTGCTTGGAGGAAAAAATATCTTGAGAAGATAAAGAGCACAAAGAAGCAGAAAAGAAGATGGTCAAAATTGCTGAAATTTCTGCGGTCATTGTTCAATCAAGAGTGGAAAATATTGCTGAAGAGATTGACTTGAAATCGAGGATGATTCCACTTCAAGGGGGGAGGATGATAGGGCCACTATTAGCGCTAGTGTTGTTACTGAAACTTTTGTCCTTGTTCAATCAATAGAAGATGTTACTTAAGATATCGACTTAAAACCGATGACGGTTTCACTTGAGGAGGGGCGGGGGGGGGGGGTAATACGGCCATGGCTACCCCTAGTACTAGCATTGTTTGTGTCAATTTATTAGTTCCACTAAGGTTTAAAATTGAAGAATTCTATGTACCAAAATTCATAGGTTTCAGATTGACGGGGGCATTAATTGAACTGAAGCTAATCGGACAAGGTCATGCAAATCCGAGTACATGCATGAATGTGTCATTTCTTTTCGTACCACGGGACCAACCTGAGGGGCTAGACTCAGTTCAGAGAGATACAAGAAAGGAAGCACCCATGTTAGCGAAATGCCTTTCTACACTCAAGAGCAAATGCTCCTTGCTCCTGGTGTGAACAGTAAAATAAAAAAAATAGAAAAAAGTTTAAAAATTTCTGATTTTTTACATACTTTCGCAAATGTTTGTTGTGCATGTAAAAATTCATCGCAAAATCATATTGGTGGAAGGCGTGCAAAAAGAAAACAAAATCAGAGCTCCAAAATGCTTTTGTAAGTAACATTTTCAGATCATCGATTTTGTTTTTTTATCACGCCTTCCATCAATGTGATTCTGTGATGAAATTTTGCATGCACAACAAACATTTGTGAAGGTATGCCACAAAAAATGTTCAGCATTTTTTGTCTTATTTTTGAATTTATTTGACTTTACTGTTCACATCAGGAGCAAATGCTCTGGGTGTAGAAACTCCATGTCCGCATGTTAGTTCCTACTTAAGTAGAGATAAGCAGGAAACACGGGCCTAAATATGAAGGATTTGCTGGCTGCTTGTACAATGTTATTTTTTTTATAACAAGCACGATGCATTTTCTAGGGTAGACATTCATATCAAGTTTTGGTGGAAGGTGTCTAAAAATCCCTAAATTTTCAAGGAATCTTTAAAAATCTTAGCGTAGCGATTTCTGCGTTGAAATCGTCTTGCGCTTGAGTTGCGGTCGTCTAGATTGGTTCTCTCATGCTGAGCTGTAAGGTTCAAACCCTCTACTTCATGTACAATGGATGTGCAAGTGAGAGGTTACTGCAGTAACGCCCCAAGACCGGAGCTTCAGTTGCCTTCCAGGGTTTTCAGGTTTCGTCGTGTGATTTGTTTGGTTCTTTGCATTCATCATTGCATCATGTGCATTGTCATTATGCCATCATGCCATTTATTTTTCTTAACTCAACTAAAAAATGGTATGGATCTTTGATCCATTTAAATTGAGGGAATTCACATGGTGATTCTCTTTACAACTTATTCTCTCGATATTTAGAGAGCCATAGTAATTATTCCAATTATGTGGAATTACCTTAACACACTTGCAAAAATCCCAATGCCTTCTATTATTTCAACTCTTGGCCTCTAACTTTGCCACATGTCCTTTCATCATTTTCCGGAGCTCCACCTAATTTCTCAATATTTTTGGGCACTTCGAAAAACCTATCCTAGTTCAAACCTTTTGAATTAAATTTAAAGGAATTTGAATTTAATCTTTCAAACTTGACCTTTTTTCTATTTTCCCGGACCGTGCACATTTTTCTGAGTTCGTGAAAATTATCCCAGTGCCCAAATTCCTTCTCCAACCTTTTCTTTCTTTTATTTATGCCTTTGCTATTTTCTATTTTGGCAAATAAAAGGAAATGAGGAAGAGAGTAGGAGAGAGAGCAGCCCAGCAGGCCCCTGGACGTTTTCCTCTCCATTGGGCCGCCCTCCCAAGGCCTACTCCCCAGCTAACCCTAGCGCAGGGAGAGAGCCCATCTTCTCTCCCTCTCGTCCTCATCTAGCGCCGCCTCCCACCTCGTCTTCTCTCCCCGATCCCCTCGTCCTCTCCTTCGTCTCTTTTCCCTGCTCTCCGCCGCGCCAAGTCCCTCCTCCTTCCCGAGGCCGCCGCCGGCGCCCCAAGTCCCCCTCGTCCTCGACCCCCATCTCTCCCTCGACCAGGCCTACCCCCGCCATCGCGAACGTCGCGGCCCCGCGCCCTCAAGCTCCGGCGACCGTTGCCGCTCCGTGCACCCTGGCCATCCTCCTGCGCCCAGAGCTCCATCCTCTTCGTCGCCTCCCCGCCATGGCACCCTGCAGCAGAGCACCACGGCGACCCTCACCTGCGCCTCCCCGAGCAGGAACTCCGCCTCCCCTGCACCCGTGCTTCGCTGACCGGAGGCGTCGTCCTCGACCGTCGCCAGCACCGCTGCCCCGCCTGCGTCCTCGACCTCCTCCTTCCACGCGCTGTCAAGTTTCGGGAGCTGCTGCTGTTTTTCTTTTGCTGCTGCATCTCCGTCCGTCTGCAGGCGACCGCGCCCGGTGTCTGCGATGCCTGCTGCTGTCGCTGGACGCCAAGACCACCGCGACACCTGAACTTCGTGTCGTTGTTCACTGCCCGCCTCCCGTCGTTTTCGCCAAGTACCACAAGTTCTGGATGGATGCGCCAAGTCCCCAGCGAGGCCCGTTTTCCGTCAAGTTCGACTACACGGCTATGACCTCGGAGTTGGACCGCAAGCGCCAAGTACCCCACTGGCAAGACCACACGGACGCTCGAACGGCTACAGACCGAAACTTTAAGTACCTCGTCAATACGTGTACGACTACCATCGTCGAAGACCGCGAGTACAACTACTTCCACATCGCGCCGTGTACGACTACCGTCACTTGGGTTCGACAAGACACCGAGTACCACTATGTTAGCCATGTACATAATACACCAAGACCGGACCGGCAAGTACCCCGACGACCTTGTACCACTACCGTCGCGAGTATCTCTACCGTCGTCATGTACCTCTACTTCCACTACCGCTCCGATGATCGCCGATGAACGATAGGACGACTACTTCTACTACCGTCGCGTGAACCACTACTTCCCTCGATGTCCGAGAACGTCTACTTCCACTACTTCCTCTACGACGACTCGATACACTTCGAAAACGCACGCTTCAAAGGTATAACCCCGAGTCGACGCCCATGAACGCAAGAATGCATGTTGGATGAGATGCACCCTTTGTCTGCACCGTGTTCGTATTGTCACTCATTTTCCATGCCACTAACCCGTGGGACACCCGGAATCCAGGATCATCCCACCATCTCTTGCACGCTCCCGTCACTTTTCCTTTTGCACCGGTATCCCCGTGGACTACCTAATAACCGATATGTTGCCGTGGCATCATTTTCGTATTCGTCGTCGTGGCACCCCTTTTCTTTTCACCACGGTGACAAATGCTTCATAATTCTCTTGTCAACTTTTATTAAAAATTGCATAAACTTGCACATGTCATCCGCATCATGATAACAACTTCAAGATTGGTTAAAATTGTTGTTGCACCAAATTGATAATTGCATATAGGGTATACCGGTTTTGTTGTTTATTATATCTGGCCCCATTTAAATTGTTTAGATGGTATAGTTTGTTATGCTACACCTCTTTCCATGTTAACCAACATTTAATATTGTGGAGTACCTAACCGAGAGTGAACTAAATAATTGATGTGGTGTTCGGTCAATATGCAACGGAGTTGCATATTGGGCTCCACTTAATTTGTAGGATTGCTTGTGCACTTTGCCATGCCATGCCTCTTTAATCCGGACATGCATCATACTTGTTTGTGCATCATGCCATGATTATGTGAGGGTTGTTTACTATGTTGTGTGCTTCTTTCCGGTGTTTTCTTCTTCGGGTTGGTTCCGTTAACGTCGCGTTTGTGAGGAACCGTTCGACTACGTCTGTTTGTCTTCTTCATGGACTCGTTCTTCTTCCTTGCGGGATTTCAAGCAAGATGACCATACCCTCGAAATCACTTCTATCTTTACTTGTTAGTTGCTCGCTCTTTTTCTATGCCTATGTTGCGATACCTACCACTTGCTTATCATGCCTCCCATATTGTTGAACCAAGCCTCTAACCCACCTTGTCCTAGCAAACCGTTGTTTGGCTATGTTACCGCTTTGCTCAGTCCCTCTTATAGCGTTGTTAGTTGCAGGTACAGATTGAAGCTTGTTCCTTGTTGGAACATGGAGATGTTGTTCCTTGTTGGAACATGTTTACTTGTTGGGATATCACAATATCTCTTATTTAATTAATGCATCTATATACTTGGTAAAGGGTGGAAGGCTCGGCCTTATGCCTAGTGTTTTGTTCCACTCTTGCCGCCCTAGTTTCCGTCATATCGGTGTTATGTTCCCGGATTTTGCGTTCCTTACGCGGTTGGATTATAATGGGAACCCCTTGACAGTTCGCTTTGAATAAAACTCCTCCAGCAAGGCCCAACATTGGTTTTACCATTTGCCACCTAGCCTTTTTTTCTCTTGGGTTAGGCCAGCCCAAGGGTCATCTTTATTTTAACCCCCCCCCCCCGGGCTAGTGCTTGTCTAAGTGTTGGTCCAAACTAGAGCCCCTTGCAGCGCCACCTCGGGGAAACTCGAGGGCTGGTTTTAGTTGTACGGATTGCTTATCCGGTGTTGCCCTGAGAACGAGATATGTGCAGCTCCTATCGGGATGTCGGCGCATCGGGTGGTCTTGCTAGACTTATTTTACCATTGTCGAGGATGTCTTGGAGTACCGGGATACCGAGTCTGATCGGAATGTCTCGGGAGGAGGTCTATTCCTTCGTTGACCGTGAGAGCTTGTGATGGGCTAAGTTGGGACACCCCTGCAGGGATTTGAACTTTCAAAAGCCGTGCCCGCGGTTATGGGCAGATGGGAATTTGTTAACGTCCGGTTGTAGATAACTTGAACCTTAACTTAATTAAAATGAGTCAACCGCATGTGTAACCGTGATGGTCTCTTTCCGGCAGAGTCCGGGAAGTGAACACGGTGTTGGAGTTATGCTTGACGTAGGTTGTTCTAGGATCACTTGTTGATCATACTTTTATCGACCGTGCTTTGTCTTCTCTTCTCGCTCTCTTTTGCGAACAGGTTAGCCACCATATATGCTAATCGCTTGCTGCAGCTCCACCTCATACCTTTACCTTACCCATAAGCTTAAATAGTCTTGATCGCGAGGGTGCGAGATTGCTGAGTCCCCGTGGCTCACAGATACTTCCAAAAACCAGCTTGCAGGTGCCGATGAGACCGTGCAGTTGACGCAACCAAGCTCAGGAGGAGCTCGATGAAGATCTTGTCCTTTGTGGTGTTTCGTTCTAGTTGATCAGTAGTGGAGCCCAGTTGGGGTCGATCGGGGACCTTGTCGCATTTGGGGTTCTTCTTTTATTTTGGTTCCGTAGTCGGACCTTGATTGTATTTGGATGATGTAATGCTTTATTCATGTAATTGTGTGAAGTGGCGATTGTAAGCCAACTATGTAACTTCTTCCCCTATTTTATTACATGGGTTGTGTGAAGATTACCTCACTTGCGACATTGCTTTCAATGCGGTTATGCCTCCAAGTCGTGCTTCGACACGTGGGAGATATAGCCACATCGAGGACGTTACATTACTGCAGCTGAAGGTGAAGTGCCATGAAAGATCGAGCCAACAAACAACTCGCCATCTAGTTGAGTCTCATCACGTTTTGCTGTTTGATGAACTTCCACCCTGCAGGCGTTTATCTGTTGGACTAAACCGTGACACCTTATTTATGTAGAGACATTCAGTATCGTAATGGATGTAAACACTTCATTGTAAGTTCGCCATGTGCAGCAAAACACTGATCATGAGATCGTTCTTGCATATATAACTGGAGGCTTCGATTGTCTAAATCGTGTTGCCACAGAGCTGGTATATCAGAGTCATTCTGACTATACAAAGCCTTAGTTAGCCTGCACGTACTTAGGATAAAACTCTATTATAGAAGTCATTTACCTGCTATATGCAAAATAAAACTTCTCTTACCCCTCACCCCTTTTCTAGTATTCAATTTTTTTCAGTTACTTATACAAATGATTTATATTCTTTGCCTCACTTCGATAGAGAAATAGTTGTGACAGGATCACTCAGCTCATAATAACAAATTAGCAAAAATTTAAGGTACATGACGAAATAGGTACAAAGAGGTTTTCGCCCCGCTTTATATATAAAGCAACGACCATCCACAACTCAGATACAAATGCACACCACTACAACACAGGCACACATCCAAGGCAAGATACATAGGCGCTGAGGGCAGCAACACCACCCCTGGTACTACAAGAGCAACCGGAGTACTCAACCATGAACACACCACCGTGAAGAGATGAAGCCGCATATGACGAACCGTGTGCTCCAAGACGGCGCCTTCAGGAAGGTTATGATACCAGAGCGCCGCCGCCGCCCGACCAAGGATCAGAGTTTCCTCTGGAGCAACACAACGGGCAATGAGAGCCGCAACAACGCCTTCAAGAAGGGAACAAGTTTCGCCGCCGTTGGTCCGTCCGAGGATAGATCAGGTTTTCACCCCGGCCAACACTCACCACCACCGAACGCCACACGCCGGCGATCACCTGCCCACAGGGCCATGGCTACCGGGCAACACCAAGCCACGGGCTCTGCCTAGGAGCACCGCGGAACCACCACCAGGGTCGCCGCCACGGCATCCAAGACCTCGACATCACCTTACTCGAGACTCACCGCTACCCCAACCAAAGGTACGAACGGAAAGGACCGGGCCATCACACCCCTGGCCTGCCCCCAACGCCGAAACCCAATGGGCCGGCCAAAACTGGCCTCCCTCGACCCGTCCTGCGGAGGGCGCGAGACGAGCACGATCCTACCGCCGGGCGCGAGACGAAAAAGTGTTTTCCCCCACTTTATATATTATAAAGCAATCACCACCGCAATACATCCGAGCAAACAACAAAAAGGAAACAAAGGAAAAAAGGGCAAAGATACATGATGCTAGAGAACGGCTAACGGGATCCAAAGGCACCAAGCCAAGGCTTGAGCATCGAAGCCCTCAGCGAGCTCCACACCCTGCCATTGATAAGGTGAAGCCAAGGAGACTACTCGCCGCCGGGGGGCAACTATGTTGTCACCTTCCATGAACCACCACTGCAAAGTTGTCATCCGCCTCCGCCACCAAAGAGGCCCCCCTGCCCTCTCGTCCTGGACCGTAGGACGTCTTGCCGTCGGTAGGCAGAGCTCCTTACCCCCGAGCACGCATAGCCGGCCTAGACGGTGGCCGGGAAGGGCGACAAGACGGCGACCCCACCAAGCAGAGCAATTCCTCCATCAACACATCATCTCCGGCAAAGAGCGTGGTGCCTACTGCAAGACGTTGAACGGAGACACACTGAAGATAATCGACGACCCAGTCACTCAGAAGCTCACACCACCACCTGCACTGACCCAAGGCGGCTTCTTCAAGAAGAAAACGGCGCCGGAACGTCGCCGCCGCCCAATCCAGGAGATTTTGGGCTTTCACCCGGGTCACGGAGGTGGAGGGGGAAGGAAAGGATCACGACGCTGCCTTCAAGAAGGGTAGCAATGCCTGGAGCATTGCCGACATTGTGGCCACCGACGCCGGCCAGTAGCTTCCCCCGATCTAGAGCCCATGCCCCCATCGCCCCTAGCAGGGCGAGGTGTACCTGGAGCAGAGGAGGATGTCGTCTTCAGCTCGATGCACGGGGCCAGCTAGGCTACCCCAGCCTCAATCCCCACGTTCGTCGCCACCTTGCTGCCCGAGCAGCCAAGGAGGGCGCCCTGTAGCATATCCGCCAGCCACCCGCCACCGGAAGGGAGGCGCGCTCACCGGAAGAGGCCGCCGCCTCAGATCCGCGCCCACCACACGTGGCCCACGCGCCCGCCTCCACACGCCGGCGGAGAGGGGAGGAGCCCCCAGGCGGAACGCGAGCCACCGCACCCGCCAGATCTGCCACCACAATGCCCCACCAACTACTGCGCGCCACGTCGGTCGGGCCTCCGCCGGATCTCGCTGCCCCGGTGCCGCCAGACCAAGCAAAGGGGAGAGAAGGCCCCGCCGTCGCCAGCGCCACACAGGCTTAGCCCGGCGACGACTACCGGCAACGGCGGAGGCGAGGGCAGGAGAAGAGGGAATGGTTGCCGGCGGCTAGGGTTGAGCCCTGGGTCGCCGCGGGGGCGACACGGGAGAGGGAGAGGGAGGATTTAAGGTAGTACATCAAAAGCCACCTTTGAAGCATTCACCTTTGCTCTTTATTCCCTTAAGGAGAAACAGATAATGAAAAGCAACTGATATTAATATACATCATACTAGAATCTTGTGAATGATATTTTCTTCAATAACAAAAAAATAGTGAATGGGTATCTCTATCTTGTTTGTTTCTTTCCAGCTTCGTTAAGCTTGGCAATCTTTTGGATGCTCCAAGAAGCAATGGGAGCCTCCTTAAGTGTGGATGGATCAGCAAAATATTATTAATTGAATGTACTATGCGTGCCTAATATAAACATAGGAACATTAAGGTGTATGGTCTTCATTCAGAGGGAATTGTTGCTTTAGCCTTTAAGTCGTGTATCATATTCCTTACAAAAATCATCTATCTGAGCACTGTACATTAAGAATTGCATAAACATACTTAAATTAAGTAGAACAATCTTTACAAACTTTGCCAATATATAAAACATAGTAGCTCACTGTACAATTTTTTTACCTTTTTTTTTAGAAAATCTATATATAGAAGCAATTTGCTCAAAGTTGCACCTGGTGCAAATGTTAATTCCTCTCCATGCGTGTAACTTCTCAGGGCCCTGTATACAAACAAATATAGTGCTCTAAAATTTGTGCTTTTAGCATTATTTTTCTTTTCATTGGAAAACTGCTTGTATTTAATGTTGAAAAACTACAAGCACATAATGAACTCACATATTTTTGTGTGTATTATTGTCAGAAGTTCTTTTACTCGGATGCATATTTATTGTCAGAAGTTCTTTTACTCGGATGCATATTTATTGTCAGAAGTTCTTTTACTCGAGAGCGCATGAGGCATTTTGCTGTTCTTATTTTCCTGGTCCAGCTTTGTTGCAAATATAATCGAAATCTTGCTCTCTTTTTTGCCACTAGAGCCTACTTGATTTTAACTAATTATACTTCTAATACAGAATGTCATAATATGACTAGTACTACTGCAATCCAATTGATGTGATAACAAGGAAAACTAATACGGATGCACTATTTATGTGGATTTAGGAAGTATTCTTCCTCGAAATAGGCTCTTGCCCGTTTTATAGATAAAGCAAACACCAAAGTACACTATCGAATGATACACGGTAATGAGGAAGCCCTCTTACAAAGCAGATCCTGGGATAATTGGACAACATAAACGCACAGGACTGCATTGCCGAGAAAAAACACAGGCAGGCCCGCTCCACGACAACGCCCTCTGGAGGCGTCAGTAGTACCTGCATTTAGGAGGTGATTAATTAACCTGCATATAGGAGGAGAGCATAAGGCTTTATTAGAAAGCAAATATTTTCTTATGCGAATTTCCTTTTGAAAGACAAAGATAGCTGCAAGGGCTATGGTTCTGTGTGTCTCTAGTTGGTGCAAATGATGGGATTAAGAAAGCTTCCTTTCTCTAAAAAAGGGACTGAAGGGCACATTCATATGTGCGACGAACCAACGGAAGGTCACTATTAGCGCAAGTAATAATTAATAAGAACACATTGTAAACATAGGTAACTATATGTTCAAAATAGTTAACCATCCTTTTCTGCTCCAATAATATTTTGTAGAGAAAAGTATACTTTTCGTCCCTTAACTTTTGTCCAAGTCTAGATTTGGTCCCTCATCTTCGAAACCGGACAACTTGCACCCCCAACTAGTGAAACCGGACAAGATTCATCCCTGGTCTCGATTTTGAGCGGTTTTGGTGCTGGCTCACCCCGGTTTTGACCGGTGCTAACTTAAATACGTGTATATCTTTCAAATATGTGAATCTTTTGAATTCATGTACTTTTTCCAAATCTATGTACTTTTCACAAAATTTCAAATTTACATACCTTTTTAAAATCCGCACTATTTTCTTTTTTTCAAGAACACACAAGACGTGTGTCATTTGCATTAAGGGGCCGAAGCCAGGAGGGAAAAGTTTTACAGGGTATCACAAAGAGAGAATATGGTAAAACGGCGACACAGCACGCTACCCTCCACCTACACACATGAGACAACTGCTAATTAGTGATATCTCTCAGATCCTCCACCCCCACCAGATCGTCATGAGGCTGTCGGGCCTCCTTCCACACAGCAAACTCTTCCTTAACACGCTTGGTTAGTATTGAAGGCAAAACCGCCACCTTATCAAACACCCTGCTATTGCGCTCAAGCCAGGTGAGACGCAACACACAGCAGACCAAAGCATTGAATTCTTTACGATTTGAAGCCGTGACCGCAGCGTTGACCGAAGGCCACCACTCCGACAGCATGGAGTCAGCTTGAGGAGTGAATCGATGCAATCTCCGATCTGGAAGGACCTTGTACCATACTTCCCGTGAGTAAGAGCACTGGAGGAGCATATGGTTGGCCGTCTCCTCCTCTTGACAGCATAGGGGGCATTGTGGCGGGTGTTGAAGGTTCCTCCTTGCCAGACGGTCCGCTGTCCATAGCCGATTGTGTAAGGCCAACCATACAAATATTTTAATTTCGAGCGGTGCCCACGATCCCCAAAGCTTATTCGCACACGGAAAATACTCGCGGCCGAAGAAGAAACAGTCATACGTCGAGCGGGCAGAAAACTTGCCATCCGACGAGAGCCGCCATCTGAACCTATCCGGATGTGCCTCCAGCTCCATGCCCGAAAGGGTATTCCAAAGCAGCAGAATTTCTGCTAAAGCCGGCACGGACGGGGACCCCTTGATATCTCTAATCCACGCCGCCGCCGGCAGCGCGTCCACCACTAATCTCTGCATTGCCGAGGGCTTAACAAAAGACAATACTGCCGGAGCAATCTGCTTCACGCATCTCCCATTAATCCAGTGGTCAGACCAGAATTGCAATCTCTGACCGTCCCCGAGCACACACTGCATTGCTGCCTCCCCCACAGCTTTAGCCTCCGATGGAACTGTAATGCGCAGCCCCTCTATTTTCAAATCCACGTACTTTTCCAAGTTCACATAATTTTCGAAATCCGCATACTTTTTCTAGTTCATGTATTTTTCTTAAATCCACGTACTTTTTTCATGTTCGTGTATTGCTTTCAAATCCGTGTAATTTTTCAAATTCATGAACTTTTACAGAAGGTACGCAAATTTGAAAAAAAAATCACTTGAAAATGGTATGCAGACCTGAATAAAATGAACGGATTTGAAGAAAGTACGCGAATTTGAGTCAAAACCGGCAAAAGTCAGCACCAAAACCGGTCAAAACCGTGTCCACGGACGAACCTTGTTCGGTTTTAGTAGTTCAGGGTGCAAGTTGTCCGGTTTCGGAATTGAGAGACCAAATCTAGACTCTGCCAAGAGTTGAGGGACGAAAAGTATACTTTTCTCTATTTTGTACTGAAAGTTCCAGGACATCTGTTATCACTAATCTCTGCCTCGCCTGCCGTGACATCAGTTTTAGGTCAAACCTAACTCCTGGTTTAGGATCATTGCCAAGACAATTGCATCCTTTTTTAGGTTAAGCCTCATTATTGAGCTCTTTGTCCCCACTCCCACCATAAACACATAAAACCTGTCAACTAATAAGCTCATATAGCTGATCAAACGGTGGACCCTGAAATATGACCAGAACCTATAGAACAGTTGTGATGGTGAGGATAATGCTGCAAGATCAAACACATTGACAAGATTCTGCAATTAACAATTTTAATAGTACTGGCACGGGCTCAGTGCCAATGTCCACTTGCAGGGCTACCTTGTACATATATGCTAATAGTAATTGAACAAAGATGCTTCAGACGAATGATAAGGTTATATGGTTGGATTAAGGGTCCTCCAACAACAATTATGGGAGCATGTGTTACGATGCATGTTCATGTTCGAGAGAAAAATATTATGGGACCTTTAACTAAATCATTCTAATTAATAGGCCTACGTGTCATTTTGGATCGTTGCGGCATCCTGAAGACGAAAAAGGGTTCGTGAACCCTCATTTTAAATGACATGCTTCTTGCTGCATTATTGAGCTTCCTTGATGGTGATGTGTATATACATTGGTGTCCGATAAAGGCCTCCATGTGTCACTGTACTTGAAGTTCATGGATACCACCATTACTTGTAGCTAACCTCTTGAGCTTACAAGTAAACGGAGCTTTTGGAGCAATTACTTATATACTATTGCTTGCAGATAACTTATTTCATGGCATAAGTAAAGAAGCCTCCATCCTTTTCTTGCTGGGGCGGCTAAATAGAATATCAAACAGTCGTCATTGTAGGATAAGGTATAAATATTTTTCAGGAAGCATATGATCAGTTGCTGGAGCTGTCCATTTCTGTTCTTCTTAGTGAAGCAGAACAGTCTTGAGAGCAGCAATAACCTTTTCAAACCTGGATAAGATTTGAGAACCATACAGGTGCCCATTCTGAAATACAGTACATGACACCTGAAACACAGTGCATGCCTCTGCTATACAGACAGATACAGTCACAGGAGATGATACAGTTACTGCAGGATGGCTCACAAAGTTGTTCTGTTTCTCTTTTCCTCATTAGTATGTGTGGATAGACCTATCTAACAGTATAATTCAATAACTGGTTAGAAAGCATATAGATCTCAGACAATGTTAATTGGGTACTGCATTATTGAACTGATCCTGTTGCCACATACCTCAAATGAAAGGCACAAGCACTTTGGCAAAAGTCTACTACTTTTGTAGCAACTACTGTGAATGCTGCTCAACACTGTTGATTCCAGTGGTCTTCTTATGACTGCCTTTGCAATCAACATCTTCTGCATCTTTAGTTTCCTTATCTGATCATAATAGATCAGTCATGAAAGGCAAACAGGATGCCAATCTGCAATTGTGTGCAAGGTTCAACGAGTCGGACAGCTGGTCAATTGTGTCACTGTAGGGGTCATCCATCTCTACTGCTCACACGATATCAATGTTGTAGGATATGATGATTATGTGTGCAAGATTAGGCTTCTTCTTAAGAATTTCAGGTCATGGACTAATAGGTGAATTAGTTAGTAGTACCTGGAACTCAAACTGTTAGGTGACTTACTTGGCTCAGTTTTCTTGTGAAGAGACTTCTCAAAACCTAGGTTATGTGGCAAGTGGGGATGCAATTGGCGGTCAAGGAACATTTTTATGCAGAAAAAGGAAATTTTATGTCTCGGCAACTCCCAATTCTTAAAGTAAGAAGGCCATTTTAGTTTTGTGGTTACATAGGTGTTCTAGTATGTAATTTCTTAACCTATCCTGCACATCTTCCAGGTAGGATGCTGACTGGCTATATGATTTTCCTACATGCATTATTGGTCCTTAAATTATTGTATGGCAATTAATAAGTATACTTGCTACTTAAGAAGTCCAAGCTTAGGGTCTACATCAAATCCACATGATGTATAGCCTTATGTTCTTAATATTAGGTGTCGATTACACGGTCAGAAAAATATATTTTTCTTTAAAGGAGGAAGACCCCCGGTCTCTGCATCTCGGCAATGCATGCAGCCACTTTATTAATTATTCATAAAGACCTTACAAAGTACTTCCTTCGTAAACTAATATAAGAGCATTTAGATCACTAAACTAGTGATCTAAACGCTCTTATATTAGTTTACAGAGGGAGTAGTACATCAGTAAGTCTGAATCTATCATCTTGGCAACATCTGTCGCTACTTCTATCCACTTGATGAAGGGGTGCTGATAGTCCGAGCCTAATACCAAACAGACCTTGCACCTAAGCCTAACATGTAAAACCGGAGGCCCTGGCCAAGCCATATACCTGGTCTGGGGCACACACCAGTCCGGCACACTCACAGAGGCCGCCGCCGCCGCCGTCTTCCACTGATCCATCTTCAGAGCAGATACTGACGCCACGACCTTGCCAGGTCTGCCATCGACGCCACCACGACACAGACAACGTCATCCTCCTGCGCGAGTCCGTCTACACACATCGAACACCGAGACTCCACTACGCCACGCCGCCAAGATCCACAGTCGTTGATGCGTAAGATGAAACACCGCTCCACCAAAGATGCTGTCCGTTGGTCCCTCAAGCCGGTGCATACCTCCAAGACTGACGCCCCCAAGGGGGAAACGACGCAAGAGCGCCGCCGTCATCCGATCTACCGATCTAGGGTTTCCCCCGGAGGTAACAGATAGAGGTCTAGAACTTCTCCACGGCAATGTCTTCAAGAAGAGAACGACACAAAAGACCGCCGCCATCGCCGGCCTTGGCATCTAGCCGAGCACAAAGTTTTCACCCAGATCTGCTCGAAGAACCTTCATCTAGTCTTGTGTACGGATCACCGCCATCTCTACCGGAGACTAGAAGTAGGATTCAGGCTGCCGCCACCTGACCAGCCAGTAGCCGCGCCCGCGAGCAGCAGGGCTGCCCGCAAGTCCCAGCCGCGCCACCGGAGAGCCCTACACCAGACCCAGCCGCCGGCCCAGGAGAGGACGATGCCACGTACGCCCAGCAGCCACCGCCGCCAGCCCGTGTCGTCGCGCCGCCGCGCCGCCGCTAGAAGAAAGCGTCCCGCGCCGCCATCCTCGGGCAGGAGGAGAAGAAGGCCCCGCCACCGCCTAGGCTGAGCGGGCTTTGCCCGGCGACCTGCGCCGGCGGCGGCGAGGAGGGGCGGAGGAGGGAGGAGGGGCGAGGGGTGGCAGATCTGGGCTCCCCCCAGCCGCTCGCGGGGACGGCACGAGGAGAGGAAGGAGGGGTCTGTTACAAGGGTCTGTAAGGCCAGTTCTTTTGCCGGCTTTTAGAATAAGCTGCCCCTTACCCAACTTATTCCAAAAGCCCAACCAAATTTATTTTTTTAGAAGCCTACTAATTATGACCTGACTATTAGGCTTCTAAAAATATATTTTTGGTTGGGCTTCTAGAATAAACTGGGTAGGGGACAGCTTATTTTAGAAGCCCAAAAAAGCCACCAAAAGAACGGGCCCTTACGAGGGCAAATCAGGTCACAGTCAGAAAAATAAAAGTAGTAAAATTGCCACTTTCGCCTCCATGGAACAGCCTGCAGTTTACTTTGAGAATAAAAAAAACTATGCCTGTTTTTATTAAATAAAACCTTACTGGAAATTCTTGACCTTTTCTAGGTTCCTACATTAAGCAGAAAAATTCTGTAAAATTGCTGCAAATTAAACTGGCTATATCTGTAGACGTACGCAATAGACTGATGAACGTGCGCTGAGAATCAACTGCAAAGAGACTGCAAATATGCGCATCCTCGGACGTTTGTAACTGAACTTCTATCTTTTCAATGCAAAGAAACGCAAAGCTTTTGCGTTTTCTCGAAAAAGAATCGACTGCAAATTTAGGACAATGAACTGCCAAGAGACTCCACTGCTAGGAAAGTTCCGTTGCTCATATTTTCATTTTATTAGTGACTTAGGGTGTATAATGGATGAGAGAGAGAGAGAGAGAGAGAGAGAGAGAGAGAGAGAGAGAGATGTATAGGTAGTGGAGCATTTCTGTTGCCCAGATTTGCTATCTGGAGTAGCCCCTCAATAATGTCATACTTTGTCTGCTGTTCCTACGAGGATCGACTGCAATCTTTATAATAATGTCATGAAAAGACTATATGGCTGCATGCTATATACTCC
Source organism: Triticum urartu (assembly GCF_003073215.2). NCBI lineage: Eukaryota > Viridiplantae > Streptophyta > Magnoliopsida > Poales > Poaceae > Triticum > Triticum urartu. Next base: position 408,434,086 of record NC_053028.1, read on the forward strand.
CAAACTCGGAACTTCTGACCAGGTGCATGTAACCTCTCAAGACCTTTTCATTCACACACACACTTGAAGGGTGTCGGCTGAACTAGTACTGCATTGGCAATTCAATACACTTCTAGAAGAACTAATTACAAAAATCCCAAACCGGCACTGTATACAGTTGACACACTTCGGTGATATTTTGTTTTAGGCTCTTTTTATACTAGCTGACATACCACGACATGTAAGTGAAGGCTTTTCCCAGCAATTAGACACTTGTTGCAAATTCTACTGGATCTTGCAATAGCTGGGAAAGCAAAACACTTGTGCCAAATCACAAGTCTTTCGTCGAGAAACTGCAACACGGCAGGTCACATTGCTGCAGTCAGAGCTTGGATATATTCTAACTCAAAACCATTACACATTTGACTCCTTTACAACGGTGTCAATTCAGTCATGTTGTCACATGCTTTGTCACAGACAATCTTGGATGGAATTCTCTTATCGTGCAGTAATTATCGCATATGCCTGCCTGTGTGGCAATGCTTCATCTGTTTCGAGATGAACCGGCTAATACGACGGCTGCAGTTTAGATGGTTCAACTTGTTTGAGTTTTCTTCAGGTAGCTGAAACACGGAACAATGGCATGTACCAAAGAACAAAGAGATTCCACTTTGAGTTGTAGGTGTCCTGTTATTTGATGATGAAAATAAATACAATGTGACAGAAGACATGACAGTAAACACAAAAATAATTGTTGAAGCTCGAGATTAATTTCGTCTATAGAACTATGTTGTAATTATGTTTGCCGAAAGCGCTTTGGGTGCGCACTATTACTAGTTATTTTCAATCACAGAAATGTGATTCAACTTCTCTGTAGAATTAAATTTCCAAATTATAGCCTCCCAGCTGTGATGTTGAGGTGCAGCAGATGCATGATCCCAATAATAGTGTATTCGGAAAAAAAAATGATCCCAATAATGGTGACTAAATGATGAGGATAAGTCAAACCCAAAAGGAGTTTATTGATTACTTTCCAAAGTAGTGGAGCGTTGCAAATGCATGTTACTAGGTTGTCTTCTCCAAGGCATTGCACTACAGACATGATGATGAGGATGGGGTCAAAGCATGGATAGCTAGTCATTTTTGCAAAAAATAAAATAAAATATATAATGATAAGAAAATGTCCATGCTGAATAGAAGAGCTAGAACACACGACAGAGGACCCGCTCCCACCCCTGAAACCCTCGCCGCCGCCACCTCCCCTGCCCGTCTCCGGCGGGATCCGGCCGCCCTCGCCCTTGCCGGCGTGCGGCCCGGATCCGCCCCCCCCCCCCCCCCCCCCCCCCCCCCCCCCCCCCCCCCCCCCCCCCCCCCCGGCCCCCCCCCCCCCCCCCCCCACTCCCCCGCCCTCCCTTCCCCGCCCCTCTATCCGCCCTCGCGTCGCCTCCCCGGGAGGCGGCCCCCGCGCCTCTCCTCTCGGCTTCGCCTCTTCTTCCTCTTCCCTGCCGTCGCCGGCGGGCGCCCCCGGCTCCGGCCCGGGGGGTGCCGGCGGCGGCAGGATCTCCTCTCCCCGCGCGCGCGTCCTCCTGGCCCGGGGCAGGGGGGCGGCGGCGGTCAAGTGACCCGGCGGGGTGGCCGGCGGCGGACGTGGTGGCGGCGCTGCTCCTTGGCGGCGGGGCGGCGTGGTGGTGCGAGGTGGCCGACGTCGCGCCCCCGGTCCAGATCTGGGCCCGGCGGACCCCATCTAGGTCCTAGCGGGCCGGCCCCTGGCGTGGCCTTGTTGTCTGCGGCGCGGTGAGGAGGAGGAGCGGCTCGGATATGGGGCGTCGGCGCCGATGGCGTGCCGGCAGCAGCGCGAAGGCGGGAGCTTTACGGGCCCACGAGGGCTCGGCCGGGCCTATGGGCCCACGGGCCTGGTGTGCTCCTGCTATTGCGTCCGGACGGCTACCGTCGCCGACGGTGGAGGTGGGGCCCTCCCGCGTGCCGACGGTGCTGATGCCCTAGTCTCGACTCTGATTCTTCGTCGCGCTGTCCTCACTTCGCGGTGTCGTGGTGAGACGGCGTGGGGGCCTCATGACCACGTTGGCGCATGGTGGTGGTTGGTTTGGTGGCTGGATCCGGAGCGCCCGAGGTGCGGGTTGGGATCGGGGGAAACCCCTGTCGGCGTGGCCGACACCGGCGCGGTGGCGCCTGTGGGTGCCACCTGACCTTCCGGGAGGGCGTCGGGGGCTACCCTTCCTCTCGCCTCGTCGTGTACCGGGGGAAACCCTTGGCGGCAGTGTCGTCATCGTCGCGATCCTTCTTGAAGGTGTTGATAGGTGCCGGCGCTTCGGAGTCTTGGAGCCTAGTGGAAGATCCCGGTGGGCGCAGCGATCGCGAGGCTTCTTCGTTTTTGTTGATCCGCCATTGTCGGCATTTGTTTCTTTTGCTCTTTCTCTATCGTTTCTTTTGGGCGTGATTGTGCTGCTTCCGCCCCAGCAACTATCTTTGTATGGTTCGGTTGGTTGCTTTGTATACAAAGTGGGGGGAAATCCTTTTTCGGTAATAGAAGAGCTAGAGTTTTGATGTAAAATGGTTGGTGAGAAGATCTAGGCGATGGAATCTTATTCAAGAAAACTATACAAAGAATGGTTGGGTGGTCCGATGAAAAAGGTGAATATGATGAAGCAGATAGACCCCAGCCATCTTAAGTCCATGTTATATGGTGGTTGAGTTGAGCCTAGAGCGTGGGGTAGTGTAAAAGCATGTCCAGCAAGCAAGCTTTCATGGCATATGCCCCAAACAGAATACATGGATTTCATGTGAGGGAATTATTTTAAACTGTGATCATTGTAAACAGTATCATTAGCACAAGACAAGTGAGCACATCAACTCGAAACATCCTGTCAAATTGTCAACCAGCATAAAAACATTGGCATCTACAACAACAAAGAAATTGTCATTTTCTCCAAAGATGGCCTATGATTTATGATCATGTAGTGGAGTAGAAAGAAATGTTGCTCCAGATTAGCAAGCAGCCAATGGGAGGTGCTCATCAAGGCAGACATATCACAACAGGGGCAAGCCACATATCAATCCATGCAGAGCACCACACCACTGATCCAGCTAGCCTTCCAAAGATCCCAGACAGCATGAGGCCGCATCCACTAATCCCGCATGACAATGATGATTAAACCCTTTTCGACCTCATCTTTAGGGCGGTTAACGAGTCATCGCCCCGCCGATGTGTCAATACCACACTGGCCGGCAGGGGTGACGTGTCCGGAGTTGGGTCCAGCAGGGTGCTGACGTGTGTGAGTGCTGTGGAGACCTTGAGGTTGGACCGAGCTTGTGGTCAGCTGCTGATTGGCGGTTGTGCACGCACACTGCCTCCTGTCCTGGGAAATCGGTTGGGAATCTGGTGAGTGGTGGTGCTAAAGCTGCATTTCACTTTCCGGCATGTGAGAAGCATATGCACATGTATTCTACTGGACAAATACAAATCGCAAAGTCTCTTTCCTCTCTCTCACCTCTAACTAAGGTGGTGTACAGGAGTAGTGCCACTTTGCTGCGTGTACAAGTGCTTCACCTTTGTTCACAAGAGAACGTTTGTAGACTTTGCACATCCTTTGTGCTCAGAAGAGAACATTTGCAGACTTTGCCACGGCTTTGTAAACATGGTTGGTTTATTCAAGTATTCAACTCTTCTTGTACAGCGACGTGTCAGACAAATCGTGTTTTCTTTTCTTACTAAAGAGAGAGTTTGACAGTCTCTGGCGGCAGCGCTGCCTACTCATTAAGAAGAAATAGAGGCGAAATGTACAGAGAGACGTATGTTTTGGACACAACATGCGGAAACCGTGTAAACAAAAGAGGATTGCTCACCCTCAAACTGAACCCACGCATAAGTAAGTTTCCTGAAAGCCTTAGCCCCGGCCTAATGTCCTTGAAAGCATGGGAGGCACTTTCTGAATAACAAGTTTGTTGCACATGTGCTTCTCCGACATGCAACTGACGCGATCTTCAAAATGTGTGGTTATTTGCAGCTCTGGCGGCCGTTTAGCCGCCCGCAGGACCGAGACGTTATCAACACCCTCCTCTCCACCCTTGTTGTATATATTTTATTAATGAAAATACCATAGAACGATTGTTCTACGGTTAGCAGGTCAAAAAAAAACACCCTCCTCGCCGACCTTCAATCGATGGCCTTCCGCATCGCGCCTCTTGCTTCCGCCACCTCCGCCGGAACCTGATTAGACATACTGCACATGTTGCGGTGCATGTGTGTGTTCTTTGTGTCTAGGGCTTGTTGAGCTGTGCCCTCAGCATTAACCATCCTGCTATTTTATTTGTTTGTGAGACTTGTGTGTGTGGGTGTGTAAACTTTGTTGGATGTTTGGTTCGGACGGTTTGCTTTATAATATAAAGCGGGACGAAAGCCTTTTTCGATAAAGTATGGGAGGCCATCTCGACATACGTGAGTCGCCCGCCAGTGAAGATATGCCTCTTGTGCTCCTTCCAAATGTTCCATATCGTGTAGAAGCTGCATTTCACTTTCCCGACATGTGAGAAGCATATGCACATGTATCTACTGGACAAATACAAATCGCAAAGTCTCTTTCCTCGCTCTCACCTCTAAGATGGTGCATAGGGGTAGTGCCGCTTTGCTGCGTATACGAGTGCTTCACTTTGTTCACGAGAGAACGTTTGCAGACTTTGCACCGCCTTTGTGTTCACAAGAGAATGTTTACAGACTTTTCCACGGTTTTGTAAAAATGTTTGGTTTATTCAACTCTTCTTGTATAGCGACATGTCAGAAAAATCATGTTGCTTTTTTATTAAAGAAAGAGTTCGATGGCCTTCCTTTTCTTCGAGCAATTACAACACTATTTATTCATTAAGAAGAAATAAAGGCAAAATGTGCATCGGAGGGGCGCATGTTTTTGGCACAAACATGCGGAAACCATGAATACAAAACAGGATTACTCGCCTTAAAACTAAACCCCACGCATATGTTTCCCGAAAGTGGGTGTTTGAGAGAAAACTACCACATTCCAGGCATCCGTCCCACAGAACTACCACATTTTTAAAAATGACCGAAAACTACCAAAAATTTGTAACTTTGGGACTAAAAACTACCAAGTTGAGTTGACGACCGATTTAACGATTTTAAGAGCGTGGCCCACCGGCCAGGTGAATGGCCACACTAACGGCTAACGGCTAACGGCGCTCACCTACCGCCCCTTAGTGCCGCCTGTCAGTCGCACCTGGTCGGACTAGGTCAAACTGTGCTAACCGGTACTCTTCCCCCTTCCCCATCTCAATATCCCCCGAGCTCTCCCCCTTGCCCTAGCCAGCACTGTTCATGGCGGCGGCGGATCCAAACTCTGGCACCGAATCATTTGGAGGCATCCCCCTTGACGTGGTCGGCGGCATTGTTGTCGACTTCTCCGAGGTTGACAATTGGCTAGGCAACACTAGCTTTGCGGTTCAATGGCATTCCCAGACGTTGGTTTGGCCATCTCCGGCTACAGTACCGTCAACGAGAAGAAGTGCACCTCGAGGTCGGCACAAGCTTCCTTGTCCTGATAGCGGCGCGAGGTGTGGCAACTGATCTCTCCTTGTGTTTCTGAAATTTTAGGTTTTGTTAAGTAGCATGATATATAGGCTAGTTGCACACTTAGATTTAGATTTGCACCATGTTTGAGCACAATGGGAATTGAAATATGTTAGGAATCTTAGCATTATGTTGTGCTGTCACCGAATCCAAACTGTCAGAGAACTAAAAAACATTTGTGAGAAACCTTAATATTGTCTAGGCCATTTAATTAGAATTCTTTTGGTCTATAGTATTTATGACCCAAAGTGGGAAATTTGGTTCCATTTCCTAGCCAGAGATTCTGTGCTTAGAAGAATTTACCAGTCAGACATATCATTTTTTACTATGGTTTCTCTTATTGGGAGTGAGGGCAGTGGAGCTGATGATTATATGTACTATGTTGCTGATGAGGAGAAAGGAATAGAAGGTTTAGAGCATCTAGGTTCTGAAGATGATGTGTGGCAGATGTTGATCCACTTTCATAATGAAAATATTGTGAACATAAGAGTTGTCAGAGAAAATGAGCCATGTAATGCAAATGAAAACAAAAATAGTTATTTTGCTGAACATTGCATTAATACACAACAAAGTTCCACTAAGGTGGTGGATGCAAGCAAAGACACAAAGGATGAGCTTAAGAAAAGCATTCTTCATAGAGAAGCTGACCTTAACCATTTTGAAGGTGACATTGATGTGTCTGAATTTCTTTCTGATGATGCGCAGTCAGATTCAGATGGCAACAATGTGGAATTACATCCAGGCTCCTCCTCTGAAGAATAAGCTGCAAAACAAGATACATTAGTGCTCCAGAAACTCAAGCCAGTGAGAAATCCTAGTCCAGCCAGTAGATCCCACCATGAGGTTGAGAAAAAGGAAAAGCCGGATTGGTTTCCTGAAGCAGATGAATTTTATTTTCCTGGTGATGTTGGCATAAGGGAGGAAGAAGATGAGCCTGAAGGAGCTTTTAAACTACCAAGTGGTAGGAAGAGAAGGTTGAAGAAGTTAAAGGAAATGGTATGGTTTGCTGACAAACTTCCATGTCCACAAGAACATTTTCTAAGGGATTGTGCTTCACCGATGTTTATGAGTTCAGAGTTGCACTTAAAGATTTTCACATCGGGACTTCGAGGAATTACCAATATCACATAAATGCCCCTGATAGGATTATTGTTTGGTGCTCAGAGAGAGCCCATGGATGTGATTTTTTTTCAGTGCCTCTAAGATAGCTCATGCAAAACTTTCTACATTAAGAAGTGTGATATGATGCCCACTTGTGGAGCATGTGCAGAGACCACAAAGCTTACTACAAAGTGGTTGTAGTAATAAGGTCAAAACAAATATTCGAGATATAACTAAAGATACATGATTCAAAGGGTGCTACAAAGTCTGTCCGAGGAGCCAAAGCGTCGAGGTCCGAGCTTTCGGCTTCATGTCCAGCGTCATTTCGTCATTGCATGCCCTCTCATGCATCATTATTGAACCAAGGACTGCAACCTTTGTTTTTCTCTATTTCAGTGACCGAGCAGCATCTCCTCATCCAAGCCGAGGGTGCCGCCTTCGCCAAGTTCACCTTTCTTATTTTAAGAAAATCAATGGTGATGAAACGCACCGAGGTGTGCTTCCACGAGGATGGTCATGTTAGTCTAAGATAAATTTTAGCCCCGGTCGAGCTATCGATGCTCTAAACATGTGTAGCTTGATCGCCGAGGTATGGTGCCATCAAGATTCCAACAACCTTTGACTGCATGAGCGTTGGTGCCATTATAGTGTGAATCAACTCGGAGGTAGTGATTTAATATCCTATATGAGTTGTGAATTGATCTTGATGCTCGTATTTTGAGGATCTTGAGACATGTTTCGATTTATCCGAAGTGTCGCCTCGAAAGGTTTTTTCTACACTCTTCCCCATGGAATTTTTAGCACGAAATTGTGAACCCCGCGGAACATAGTCCTCGGTCATATAGTTGGGAAGGTGAAGTGTGTATCCCTATTTAGGGTCATCCTGTGCTGCTCTTGGGACAAAGTCGTGGTTGGATGCGACATGAACTGGCTTTGGATGCTTTGTGGGGTCTCGGTAGCTTGATCTAGCTCATGCCTTAGATGCTTCCTTGGCAGCCTGATCCTCGACCATGAAGGCCACAGTTTTCCCTTCAGTTCGGAGAGAGTGTTCCGTATTACAATTTACTGTTATGAAGCCATGAGGTCCATGCATCTTTAGCTTTAGATAAGCGTAGTGTGGGATGGCATGGAAACGAGTGAAAGTTGTTCTCCTGAGGAGTGCATGAAAACCACTCCTAAAAGGACGATGTCGAAGGTTAACTCTTCGTTTTGAAAAAATAAGGGTGACCTAAAGACTACGTCCAAGGTCACCGTTCCTGAGCATTGTGCTTCAATTCCCAATATGATACTGCTACTTGTGAACTGCTTTGGGATTTTCCCCAAAGAGGAAGGGTGAAGCAATATACTAGCGGAGAAGTATTTCCCTCAGTGAGAACCAAGGTTATCGAACCAATAGGAGAACCACGCAAATCCTCATCGTCAGCACCTACACACACAAAAGCAAATACTTGCACCCAACGCGGGCAAGAGGGTTGTCAATGTTGGGGAACGCAGTATTTCAAAAAAAATCCTATGATCACGCAAGATCTATCTAGGTGATGCGTAGCAATGAGAGGGGAGAGTGTGTTCATGTACCCTCGTAGACCGAAAGCGGAAGCGTTTAGTAACGCGGTTGATGTAGTCAAACGTTTTCGCGATTCAACCGATCCAAGCACCGAACGTACGGCACCTCCGTGTTCAGCACACGTTCAGCTTGATGACGTCCCTCGAGCTCTTGATCTAGTTGAGGACGAGGGAGAGTTTCTCAGCACGATGGCGTGTTGACGGTGATGATGAAGTTACCGGCGCAGGGCTTCGCCTAAGCACTACAACGATATGATCGAGGTGTGTAACTGTGGAGGGGGCACCACACACGGCTAAGAGAAGACTTGTTGTGCCTTTGGGGTGCCCCCTTCCCACGTATATAAAGGGGGAGGAGAGGTGGCCGGCCCAAGGGGGGGCTCCAAGGGGGGAGTACTACTTGGACTCCCGGTCCAAGTAGGATTCGCTCACCTCCTTTCCTTTCCGGAGAAGGGGAGAAGGGGAAAGAGGAGGAGAAGAAGAAGGAAAGGGCCCCCCCAACCCTAGTCCAATTCGGTTTGGGCTTGGGGGCGCGCGCCTCCACCTAGCCGCCGCCTCCTCTCTCTGGGGGGGGGGGGTTCCGGTAACCCCCCGGTACTCCGAAAAATGTCCGAACCTTTCTAAAACCATTCCGGTGTCCAAGCATAACCTTTCAATATATCAATATTTACGTCTTGACCATTTCGAGACTCCTCGTCATGTCCGTGATCTCATCCGGGACTCCAAATAAACTTCGGTTCATCAAATCACATAACCCATAATACAAATTGTCATCGAACGTTAAGCGTGCGAACCCTACGGGTTCGAGAACTATGTAGACATGACCGAGACATATCTCCAGTCAATAACCAATAGCAGAACCTGGATGATCATATTGGATCCTACATATTCTACGAAGATCTTTATCAGTCAAACCGCATAACAACATACGTTGTTCTCTTTGTCATCGGTATGTTACTTGCCCGAGATTCGATCGTCGGTATCATCATACCTAGTTCAATCTCGTTACCGGCAAGTCTCTTTACTCGTTCTATAATGCATCATCCCGCAACTAACTCATTAGTTACATTGCTTGCAAGGCTTATAGTGATGTGCATTACCGAGAGGGCCCAGAGATACCTCTCCGATACATGGAGTGACAAATCCTAATCTTGATCTATGCCAACTCAACAAACACCTTCGGAGACACCTGTAGAGCATCTTTATAATCACCCAGTTACGTTGTGACGCTTGATAGCACACAAGGTGTTCCTCCGGTATTCGGGAGTTGCATAATATCATAGTCAGAGGAACATGTATAAGTCGTGAAGAAAGCAATAGCAATAAAACTAAATGATCATAATGCTAAGCTAACGGATGGGTCTTGTCCATCACATCATTCTCTAATGATGTGATCATGTTCATCAAATGACAACACATGTCTATGGTCAGGAAACTTAACCATCTTTGATTAAGGAGCTAGTCAAGTAGAGGCATACTAGGGACACTTTGTTTTGTCTATGTATCCATACATGTATCAAGTTTTCGGTTAATACAATTCTAGTATCATGATGTAAGGAAATATAAAATAACAACTTTATTATTGCCTCTAGGGCATATTTCCTTCAATCTCCCACTTGCTCTAGAGTCAATAATCTAGTTCACATCGCCATGTGATTTAACACTAATAGTTCACATCACCATGTGATTAACATCCATAGTTCACATCGCCATGTGACCAACACCCAAAGGGTTTACTAGAGTCAATAATCTAGTTCACATCGCCATGTGATTAACACCCAAAGAGTACTAAGGTGTGATCATGTTTTGCTTGTGAGAGAAGTTTAGTCAACGGGTCTGCCACATTCAGATCCGTATGTATTTTGCAAATTTCTATGTCTACAATGCTCTAGCTAATTGCTCCCACTTTCAATATGTATCCATATTGAGACTCGGAGTCATCCACATCGGTGTTAAAGCTTGCATCGACGTAACTCTTTACGATGAACTCTTTATCACCTCCATAACCAAGAAATATTTTCTTAGTCCTCTAAGGATAACTTTGACCGTTGTCCAGTGATCTACTCCTGGATCACTATTGTACCCCTTTGCCAAACTCATGGCAAGGTACACAATAGGTCTGGTATACAGCATGGCATACTTTATAGAACCTATGACTGAGGCATAGGGAATGACTTTCATTCTCTTTCTATATTCTGTTGTGGTCGGGTTTCGAGTCTTACTCAACTTCACACCTTGCAACACAGGCCAGAACTCCTTCTTTGAATGTTCCATTTTGAACTACTTCAAAATCTTGTCAAGGTATGTTCTCATTGAAAAATATTATCAAGTGTCTTGATCTATCTCTATAGATCTTGATGCTCAATATGTAAGCAGCTTCGCCGAGGTCTTTCTTTGAAAAACTCCTTTCAAACACTCCTTTATGCTTTCCAGAAAATTCTACGTCATTTCCGATCAACAATATGTCATTCACATGTACTTATCAAAAAGGCTGTAGTGCTCCCACTCACTTTCTTGTAAATACTGGCTTCTCCAAAAGTCTGTATAAAACCATATGTTTTGATCACACTATCAAAGCGAATATTCCAACTCCGAGAGGCTTGCACCAGTCCATAAATGGATCGCTGGAGCTTGCACACTTTGTTAGCACCTTTAGGATCGACAAAACCTTCTGGCTGCATCATATACAACTCTTCTTTAAGAAATCCATTAAGGAATGCAGTTTTGACATCCATTTACTAAATTTCATAATCATAAAATGCGGCAATTGCTAACATGATTCGGACAGACTTAAGCATCGCTACGAGTGAGAAAATATCATCGTAGTCAACACCTTGAACTTGTCGAAAACGTTTTGCGACAAGTCGAGCTTTTTAGATAGTAACACTACCATCAGCGTCCATCTTCCTCTTGAAGATCCATTTATTATCTATGGCTCGCCGATCATCGGGCAAGTCAACCAAATTCCACACTTTGTTCTCATACATGGATCCCATCTCAGATTTCATGGCCTCAAGCCATTTCTCGAAATCTGGGCTCATCATCGCTTCCTCATAGTTCATAGGTTCATCATGGTCAAGTAACATGACCTCCAGAACAGGATTACCGTACCACTCTGGTGCGGATCTTACTCTGGTTGACCTACGAGGTTCAGTAGTAACTTGATCCAAAGTTTCATGATCATCATCATTAGCTTCCTCACTAATTGGTGTAGGAATCACTGGAATTGATCTCTGTGATGAACTACTTCCCAATAAGGGAGCAGGTACAATTACCTCATCAAATTCTACTTTCCTCCTGATACGTCTCCGTCGTATCTATAATTTTTTATTGTTTCATGCCAATATTATACAACTTTCATATACTTTTGGCAACTTTGTATACTATTTTTGGGGACTAACATATTGATCCAGTGCCCAGTGCCAATTCTTGTTTGTTGCATGTCTTTTGTTTCGCAGAAAATCCATATCAAACGGAGTCCAAATGGGATAAAAACTGATGGAGATTGTTTTTGGAATATATGTGATTTTTGGGAAGAAGAATCAACGCGAGACGATGCCCGAGGGGGCCACGAGGCAGGGGGGGTGCCCTAGGGGGTCAGGCGCGCCCTGGGCCCTCGTGGCCACCCCATAAGGTGGTTGATGCCCTTCTTTGTCTGCAAGAAATCTAATATCCGGATAGAGATCGTGTTAAAATTTCAGCCCAATCAGAGTTACGGTTCTCCGGGAATATAAGAAACGGTGAAAGGGCAGAATCTGGGAACGCAGAAACAGAGAGAGGCAGAGAAACAGATCCAATCTCGGAGGGGCTCTCGCCCCTCCCACACCATGGAGACCATGGACCAGAGGGGAAACCCTTCTCCCATCTAGGTAGAAGGTCAAGGAAGAAGAAGAAGTAGGGGGGCTCTCTCCCCCTCGCTTCCGGTGGCGCCGGAACGCCGCCGGGGGCCATCATCATCACCGCAATCTACACCAACACCTCCACCATCTTCACCAAGATCTCCATCACCTTCCACCCTCTATCTATAGCGGTCCACTCTCCCGCAACCCGATATACCCTCTACTTGAACATGGTGCTTTATGCTTCATATTATTATCCAATGATGTGTTGCCATCCTATGATGTCTGAATAGATTTTCATTGTCCTATCGGTGGTTGATGAATTACTATGATTGATTTAATTTTCTTGTGGTTATGTTTTTGTCCTTTGGTGCCCATCATATGAGTGCGCGCGTGAATCACACCATAGGGTTAGTTGTATGTTGATAGGACTATGTATTGGAGGGCAAGAGTGACAGAAGCTTCAACCTAGCATAGAAATTGATGCATACGGGATTGAAGGGGGACCAATATATCTTAATGCTATGGTTGGGTTTTACCTTAACGAACGTTAGTAGTTGCGGATGCTTGCTAATAGTTCCAGTCATAAGTGCATAGAATTCCAAGTCAGGGATGACATGCTAGCAGTGGCCTCTCCCACATAAAACTTGCTATCGGTCTAGTAAAGTAGTCAATTGCTTAGGGACAATCTCGCAACTCCTACCACCACTTTTCCACACTCGATATATTACCTTTATCGTTTCTTTATCTAAACAGCCCCTACTTTTTATTTACGTGCTCTTTATTATCTTGCAAACCTATCGAAAAACACCTACAAAGTACTTCTAGTTTCATACTTGTTCTAGGTAAAGCAAACGTTAAGCGTGCGTAGAGTTGTATCGGTGGTCGATAGAACTTGAGGGAATATTTGTTCTACCTTTAGCTCCTCGTTGGGTTCGACACTCTTACTTATCGAAAGAGGCTACAATTGATCCCCTATACTTGTGGGTTATCAAGACCTTTTTCTGGCACCGTTGCCGGGGAGCCATAGCGTGGGGTGAATATTCTCGTGTGTGCTTGTTTGCTTTATCACTAAGTAATTATTATTATTTTCTGTTCTTAGTTGTTCTCTATCTTTAGTTATGGATATGGAACACGAAATACCAAAAAAATTAGGTGTACCTGCTACTCATGGAGATGGGGAACCTCCTAAAACCCTCGATGTTGGTTATGTGAAAAATATTATGTACTACTTTGATAATCCTGAGGAAACCCCATTCAATTATGTAATGGGAGACATGTTGGATCAACGTGAATACTTTAGAGATTGTCGCTTGGCTCAAAAAGGGAAACTATTATGGGATCAAATTCATATGTTGCATTGGTATGCTCGGGAACTATGCTTGAGATATGATTATACTTCTTGCTCTAGGATGAAGGCTCCACACCTTCCATTTTCATGCAAATTTAATGATGATAAAACCTTGGCTTCTTATGCTAATGGTATATATGATTACTATGATGTGGAACAAATAGAAGAATTTGTTGCTTTTATGGGTGCTTATGAATTGAATCTTTTTTAAAAGAGTGTGAAAATTTTGATGATTCAGTTTATAGACCTGAAAATTTAGCTATCCTTAAATATTGCTATGAGAATTATGAATTCAATTCCGATATTGATGATTTTATTGAGAGAGTCTCCGTTGTCCAAGAAGAGACTAATATTTTGCAGGAGTCTATGAAAGAAGAAATTAATGACATTGTGAGCTCATTGGATGAAAAAGATGAGGAGGAGAGCGAAGAACAAAAGGAGGAAGAGCGGATTGATCACCCGTGCCCACCTTCTAATGAGAGTAACTCTTCAACTAATACATTGTTTAATTTCCCTTCGTGCTTACCGAAGAATGATTGCTATGATGACTGTTATGATCCCGTTGATTCTCTTGAAATATCCCTTTTTGATGATGCTTGCTATGCTTGTGACCAAGATGCCAATATGAATTATGCTTATGGAGATGAACTTGCTATAGTTCCTTATGTTAAACATGAAATTATTGCTATTGCTGTTGGGTAACGTAGTAATTTCAAAAAAATTCCTACGCACACGCAAGATCATGGTGATGCATAGCAACGAGAGGGGAGAGTGTTGTCTATGTACCCTCGTAGACCGGCAATGGAAGCGTTGACACAACGTAGAGGAAGTAGTCGTACGTCTTCCCGATCCGACCGATCCAAGTACCGAACGCACGGCACCTCTGAGTTCAGCACACGTTCAGCTCGATGACGTCCCGCGAAATCCGATCCAGCAGAGCTTCGCGGGAGAGTTCCGTCAGCACGACGGCGTGGTGATGGTGATGATGTTGCTACCGACACAGGGCTTCGTCTAAGCACCGCTACGATATGACCGAGGTGGAATATGGTGGATGGGGGCACCGCACACGGCTGGGAGAGATCAACTGATCAACTTGTGTGTCTAGAGGTGCCCCTGCCCTTGTATATAAAGGAGCAAGGGGGAGGCCGGCCGGCCCTCTATGGGCGCGCCAGGAGGAGGAGTCCTCCTCCTAGTAGGAGTAGGACTCCCCTTTCCTACTCCTACTAGGAGGAGGAAAGGAAGGAGGAGAAGGAGAAGGAAGGAGAAGGAGGAAAAGGAGGAAAGGGGGGTCGGCCCCCTAGTCCAATTCGGTTTGGGCTAGGGGGGGTCGCGCGCCCTGCCTCCTCCCTTCCACCACTTGGCCCATGAGGCCCATTACTTCTTCCTCGTATTCCCGTAACTCCCCGGTACCCCCGAAAATACCCGAATCACTCGGAACCTTTCCGATGTCCGAATATAGTCGTCCAATATATCGATCTTTACGTCTCGACCATTTCGAGACTCCTCGTCATGTTCCCGATCTCATCCGGGACTCCGAACTACCTTCGGTACATCAAGTCACATAAACTCATAATACAATCGTCACCGAAATTTTAAGCGTGCGGACCCTATGGGTTCGAGAACTATGTAGACATGACCGGGACATGTCTCCGGTCAATAACCAATAGCGAAACCTGGATGCTCATATTGGCTCCCACATATTCTACGAAGATCTTTATCGGTCAAATCGCATAACAACATACGTTTTTCCCTTTGTCATCGGTATGTTACTTGCCCGAGATTCGATCGTCGGTATCTCAATACCTAGTTCAATCTCGTTACGGGCAAGTCTCTTTACTCGTTCTATAATACATCATCCCGCAACTAACTCATTAGTTGCAATGCTTGCAAGGCTTAAGTGATGTGCATTACCGAGAGGGCCTAGAGATACCTCTCCGACAATCGGAGTGACAAATCCTAATCTCAAAATACGCCAACCCAACAAGTACCTTCGGAGACACCTGTAGAGCACCTTTATAATCACCCAGTTACGTTGTGACGTTTGGTAGCACACAAAGTGTTCCTCTGGTAAACGGGAGTTGCATAATCTCATAGTCATAGGAACATGTATAAGTCATGAATAAAGCAATAGCAACAAACTAAACGATCAAGTGCTATGCTAACGGAATGGGTCAAGTCAATCACATCATTATCCTAATGATGTGATCCCGTTAATCAAATGACAACTCATGTCTATGGTTAGGAAACATAACCATCTTTGATCAACGAGCTAGTCAAGTAGAGGCATACTAGTGACACTCTGTTTGTCTATGTATTCACACATGTATTATGTTTCCGGTTAATACAATTCTAGCATGAATAATAAACATTTATCATGATATAAGAGAATAAATAATAACTTTATTATTGCCTCTAGGGCATATTTCCTTCAATTGCACCCACGCATGATAGTCCTATTATCTTTTTGAATTCCCCCGACTACACTATATCAGAGAAGTTTGCTCTTGTTAAGGATTATATTGATGGGTTGCGTTTTACTACTACACATGATGATTGTGATAGATATAATATGCATGTGCTTGCTGCTCCTACTTGCAATTATTATGAGAGAGGAAATATATCTCCACCTTTCTATGTTTCCCACATGATAAAATTGCAAGAAACTGCTTATGCTATGTATTGGCCTTTACTTGATGTGCATGAATTATTCTTTTATGACATGCCGATGCATAGGAAGAGAGTTAGACTTAGTTGTTGCATGATTTATGTTACTTTGTGCTCACTACTAAATCACAAATCATTGTTAATTAAAATTGGCTTTGATATACCTTGGGATCTAGGTGGATCCATTACTTGAGCACTATATGCCTAGCTTAATGGCTTTAAAGAAAGCGCTGCCAGGGAGACAACCCGGAAGTTTTAGAGAGTCATTTATTTCTGTTGTGTGCTTTTATAAAGTTTAAAGTAAAAATAATGTGCCAAGATTTGCCTTTAGGATGTTTTAGATTACTTGTTGGTTTGTGCGGTGCAGGACAGAAACTTTGGCTGTAGTGCGCGATTTTACATTTTTTTTACTGGAACGTCAAACGGTTCTGAAATTTTTTGCACTGTCTTTCTATACAAATTGTTTATTTTTCCCAATTTTGGTACAATTTTTGGAGTACCAGAGATATGGTTAATGTTCAGATTATTACAGACTGTTCTGTTTTAGACAGATTCTGTTTTTGATGCATAGTTTGCTTGTTTTGATGAACTATCTATTTATATCACTGGATTAAGCCAGGGAAAAGTTATATTACAGTAGCTACAATGCAAAAACAAAATATGAATTGGTTTTCAACAGTACATAGAGTAGTGATTTTCTTTATTATACTAACGGATCTTACAGAGTTTTCTGTTGAAGTTTTGTGTGGATGAAGTGTTCGAAGATCGAGGAGGTCTCGATATGAGGATAAGGAGGAGAGACAAGAGCTCAAGCTTGGGGATGCCCAAGGCACCTAAAGTAAATATTCAAGGAAACTCAAGCGTCTAAGCTTGGGGATGCCCCAGAAGGCATCCCATCTTTCTTCAACAAGTATCGGTATATTTTCGGATTCGTTTCGTTCATGCGATATGTGCAATCTTGGAGCGTCTTTTGCATTTAGTTTCCATTTTTATTTTATGCACCATGCTGGTATGAGATAGTCCTTGGTTGATTTATAGAATTCTCATTTCACTTCACTTATATCTTTTGAGTATGGCTTTATAGAATGCTTCATGTGCTTCACTTATATCATTTGAAGTTTGGATTGCGTGTTTCTCTTCACATAGAAAACCGCCATTTATAGAATGCTCTTCTGCTTCACTTATATTTGTTAGAGCATGGGCATATCTTTTGTAGAAATAATTAAACTCTCTTGCTTCACTTATATCTATTTAGAGAGATGACAGGAACTGGTCATTCACATGGTTAGTCATAAAATCCTACATAAAACTTGTAGATCACTGAATATGATATGTTTGGTTCCTTGGAATAGTTTTGCGATATAAAGATGGTGATATTAGAGTCATGCTAGTGGGTAGTTGTGGATTATAGAAATACTTGTGTTGAAGTTTGTGATTCCCGTAGCATGCACGTATGGTGAACCGTTATGTGATGAAGTCGGAGCATGATTTATTTATTGATTGTCTTCCTTATGAGTGGCGGTCGGGGACGAGCGATGGTCTTTTCCTACCAATCTATCCCCTAGGAGCATGCGCGTAGTACTTTCTTTTGATAGATAATAGACTTTTGCAATAAGTATGTGAGTTCTTTATGACTATTGTTGAGTCCATGGATTATACGCACTCTCACCCTTCCATCATTGCTAGCCTCTTCCGTACCGTGCATTGCCCTTTCTCACCTCGAGAGTTGGTGCAAACTTCGCCGGTGCATCCATACCCCGTGATATGATACGCTCTATCACACATAAGCCTCCTTATATCTTCCTCAAAACAGCCACCATACCTACCTATTGTGGCATTTCCATACCCATTCCGAGATATATTGCCATGCAACTTCCATCATCATCATATACATGACTTGAGCATTTATTGTCATGTTGCTTTGCATGATCGTAAGATAGCTAGCATGATGTTTTCATGGCTTGCCCATTTTTTGATGTCATTGCTACGCTAGATCATTGCACATCCCGGTACACCGCCGGAAGCATTCATATAGAGTCATATTTTGTTCTAGTATCGAGTTGTAATATTGAGTTGTAAGTAAATAAAAGTGTGATGATCATCATTATTAGAGCATTGTCCCATGTGAGGAAAGGATGATGGAAGCTATGATTCCCGCACAAGTTGGGATGAGTCTCCGGACTTTACAAAAAAAAAGAGGCCAAAGAAGCCCACCAAAAAAACAAAAAAACAAAAAATGAGAGAAAAAGAGATAAGGGGCAATGTTACTATCCTTTTACCACACTTGTGCTTCAGAGTAGCACCATGTTCTTCATATAGAGAGTCTCTTGAGTTATCACTTCCATATACTGGTCGGAATTTTCATTATAGAACTTGGCTTGTATATTCCGATGATGGGCTTCCTCAAATGCCTGAGGTCTTCATGAGCAAGCAAGTTGGATGCACACCCACTTAGTTTCCAGTTTGAGCTTTCATACACTTATAGCTCTTAGTGCATCTGTTGCATGGCAATCCCTACTCCTCGCATTGACATCAATTGATGGGCATCTCCATAGCCCATTGATTAGCCGCGTCGATGTGAGACTTTCTTCCTTTTTGTCTTCTCCACACAACCTACACCATCATATTATATTCCACCTATAGTGCTATGTCCATGGCTCACGCTCATGTATTGCGTGAAAGTTGAAAAGGTTTGAGAACGTAAAAAGTATGAAACAATTGCTTGGCTTGTCATCGGGGTTGTGCGTGATTTGAATATTTTGTGTGGTGAAGATGGAGCATAGCCAGACCATATGATTTTGTAGGGATAACTTTCTTTGGCCATGTTATTTTGAAAAGACATGATTGCTTTATTAGTATGATTGAAGTATTATTGTCTTAATGTCAAATGATAGACTATTGCTTTGAATCACTCGTGTCTTAATATTCATGCCATGATTAGATTACATGATCAAGATTATGCTAGGTAGCATTCCACATCAAAAATTATCTTTTTTATCATTTACCTACTCGAGGACGAGCAGGAATTAAGCTTGGGGATGTTGATACGTCTCCGTCATATCTATAATTTTTTATTGTTCCATGCCAATATTATACAACTTTCATATACTTTTGGCAACTTTTTATACTATTTTTGGGGACTAACATATTGATCCAGTGCCCAGTGTCAGTTCCTGTTTGTTGCATGTTTTTTGTTTCGCAGAAAATCCATATCAAACGGAGTCCAAACGGGATAAAAACTGACAAAGATTTTTTTTTGGAATATATGTGATTTTTGGGAAGAAGAATCAACGTGAGACGATGCCTGAGGGGGCCATGAGGCAGGGGGGCGCCCCAGGGGTCAGGCGCGCCCTGGGCCCTCGTGGACACCCTGTAAGGCGGTTGATGCCCTTCTTTCACCGCAAGAAAGCTAATATCCGGATAGAGATCGTGTTAAAATTTCAGCCCAATCGGAGTTACGGATCTCCGGGAATATAAGAAATGGTAAAAGGGCAGAATCTGGGAACGCAGAAACAGAGAGAGACAGAGAGACAGATCCAATCACGGAGGGGCTCTCGCCCCTCCCACGCCATGGAGACCATGGACCGGAGGGTAAACCCTTCTCCCATCTAGGGAGAAGGTCAAGGAAGAATAAGAAGTAGGGGGGCTCTCTCCCCCTCGCTTCCGGTGGCACCGGAACGCCGCCGGGGGCCATCATCATCACCGCAATCTACACCAACACCTCTGCCATCTTCACCAACATCTCCATCACCTTTCCCCCTCTATCTACAGTGGTCCACTCTCCCACAACACGCTATACCCTCTACTTGAACATGGTGCTTTATGCTTCATATTATTATCCAATGATGTGTTGCCATCCTATGATGTCTGAGTAGATTTTCGTTGTCCTATCGGTGGTTGATGAATTACTATGATTGATTTTATTTTCTTGTGGTTATGTTGATGTCCTTTGGTGCCCATCATATGAGCGCGCGCGTGGACACCATAGGGTTAGTTGTATGTTGATAGGACTATGTATTGGAGGGCAAGAGTGACAGAAGCTTCAACATAGCATAGAAATTGATGCGTACGAGATTGAAGGGGGACCAATATATCTTAATGCTATGGTTGGGTTTTACCTTAATGAACATTAGTAGTTGCAGATTCTTGCTAATAGTTTCAATCATCAGTGCATAGAATTCCAAGTCAGGGATGACATGCTAGCAGTGGCCTCTCCCATATAAAACTTGCTATCGGTCTAGTAAAGTAGTCAATTGCTTAGGGACAATCTCGCAACTCCTACCACCACTTTTCCACACTCGCTATACTACCTTTATCGTTTCTTTATCTAAACAGCCCCTACTTTTTATTTATGTGCTTTTTATTATCTTGCAAACCTATCCAAAAACACCTACAAAGTACTTCTAGTTTCATGCTTGTTCTAGGTAAAGCAAACGTTAAGCGTGCGTAGAGTTGTATCGGTGGTCAATAGAACTTGAGGAAATATTTGTTCTGCCTTTAGCTCCTCGTTGGGTTCGACACTCTTACTTATCAAAAGAGGCTACAATTGATCCCCTATACTTGTGGGTTATCACCTCCCACTCACTTCTTTCGAGAGAAACTCCTTCTCTAGAAAGGATCCATTCTTAGCAATGAGTATCTCGTCTTCGGATCTGTGATAGAAGGTGTACCCAACAGTTTCCTTTGGGTATCCTATGAAGACACATTTCTCCGATTTGGGTTCGAGCTTATCATGTTGAAGCTTTTTCACATAAGCATCGCAGCCTCAAACTTTAAGAAACGACAACTTGGCTTTCTTGCCAAACCACAGTTCATATGGTGTCATCTCAACGGATTTAGATGGTGCCCTATTTAATGTGAATGCAGCTGTCTCTAAAGTATAACCTCAAAATGATAGCGGTAAATCAGTAAGAGACATCATAGATCGCACCATATCTAATAAAGTGCGGTTACGACGTTCGGACACACCATTACGTTGTGGTGTTCCAGGTGGCATGAGTTGTGAAACTATTCCACATTGTTTCAAATGAATACCAAACTCATAACTCAAATATTCGCCTCCACGATCAGATCGTAGAAACTTTATTTTCTTGTTACGATGATTTTCCACTTCACTCTGAAATTCTTTGAACTTTTTAAATGTTTCAGACTTTTGTTTCATCAAGTAGATATACCCATATCTGCTCAAATCATCTGTGAAGGTCAGAAAATAATGATACCCGCCGCGAACCTCAACACTCATCAGACCGCATACATCAGTATGTATTATTTCCAATAAGTCAGTTGCTTGCTCCATTGTTCCAGAGAACGGAGTCTTAGTCACCTTGCCCATGAGGCATGGTTCGCAAGCATCAAGTGATTCCAAAAGCCCATCAGTATGGAGTTTCTTCATGCGCTTTACACCAATATGACCTAAACGGCAGTGCCACAAATAAGTTGCACTATCATTATTAAACTTGTATCTTTTGGCTTCAATATTATGAATATGTGTATCACTACTATCGAGATTCAACAAAAATAGACCACTCATCAAGGGTGCATGACCATAAAAGATATTACTCATATAAATATAACAACCATTATTCTCTGATTTAAATGAATAACTATCTCGCATCAAACAAGATCCAGATATAATGTTCATGCTTAACGCTGGCACCAAATAAAAATTATTCAGGTCTAAAACTAATCTCGAAGGTAGATGTAGAGGTAGCGTGCCGACGGCGATCACATCGACTTTGGAACCATTTCCCACGTGCATCATCACCTCGTCCTTAGCCAATCTTCGTTTAATCCGTAGCCCCTGTTTTGAGTTGCAAATATGAGCAACAGAACTAGTATCAAATACCCAGGCGCTACTACGAGCATTAGTAAGGTACACATCAATAACATGTATATCAAATATACCTTTCACTTTGCCATCCTTCTTATCCGCCAAATACTTGGGGCAGTTCCGCTTCCAGTGACCAGTCCCTTTGTGGTAGAAGCACTCAGTCTCAGGCTTAGGTCCAGACTTGGGCTTCTTCACTTGAGCAGCAACTTGTTTTTCGTTCTACTTGAAGTCCCCCTTCTTCCCTTTGCCCTTTTTCTTGAAACTGGTGGTCTTATTAACCATCAACACTTGATGCTCCTTCTTAATTTCTACCTCCGGAGCCTTTAGCATTGCGAAGATCTCGGGAATCGCCTTATCCATCCCTTGCATATTATAGTTCATCACAAAGCTTTTGTAACTTGGTGGCAGTGATTGAAGAACTCTATCAATGACATTATCATCAGGAAGATTAACTCCTAGTTGAGTCAAGTGGTTGTGGTACCCAGACATTCTGAGCATATGCTCACTAGCTGAGCTATTCTCCTCCATCTTGTAGGCAAAGTACTTTTTCATAGGTCTCATACCTCTTAACATGGGCATGAGTCTGAAATACCAATTTTAACTCTTGTAACATCTCATATGCTCCATGTCGTTCAAAACATTTTTGAAGTCCCGGTTCTAAGCCGTAAAGCATGGTGCACTAAACTATCAAGTAGTCATCATACCGAGCTTGTCAAACATTCATAACGTTTGTATATGCTCCTGCAATAGTTCTGTCACCTAGCGGTGCATCAAGGGCATAATTCTTCTGTGCAGCAATGAGGATAATCCTCAGATCACGGACCCAGTCCGCATCATTGCTACTATCATCTTTCAACTTAGTTTTCTCTAGGAACATATCAAAAATAAAACAGGGGAGCTATACGCGAGCTATTGATCTATAACATAGATATGCAAATACTATCAGGACTAAGTTCATGATAAATTAAAGTTCAATTTATCATATTACTTAAGAACTCCCACTTAGATAGACATCCCTCGAGTCATCTAAATTATCACGTGATCCATATCAACTAAACCATGTCCGATCATCACGTGAGATGGAGTAGTTTTCAATGGTGAACATCTCTATGTTGATCATATCTACTATATGATTCACATTTGACCTTTCGGTCTACAGTGTTCCGAGGCCATGTCTATACATGCTAGGCTCGTCAAGTTTAACCCGAGTATTCTGCATGTGCAAAACTGGCTTGCCATGTTGTATATGAACGCAGAGCTTATCACACCCGATCATCACGTGGTGTCTCAGCACGAAGAACTGTTGCAACGGTGCATACTCAAGGAGAATACTTATACCTTAAAATTTTAGTAAGGGATCATCTCATAATGCTACCATCGTACTAAACAAAATAAGATGCATAAAAGATAAACATCACATGCAATCAAAATATATGACATGATATGGCCATCATCATTCTGTGCCTTTGATCTCCATCTCCAAAGTACCGTCATGATCTCCATCGTCACCGGCACGACACCATGATCTCCATCATCTTGATCTCTATCAACGTGTCATCACATGGTTGTCTCGCCAACTATTGCTTTTGCAACTATTGCTATAGCATAGCGATAAAGTAAAGCAATTATATGGCGCTTGTACATCCCACACAGTCAGTCCCAGACAAACGTTTCCGTTTGTATGTACATTCCACACAGTCAATCCAAGGAATATGTTTTCGTTCTTATGTACATCCCACACAGTCAATCCAAGAAATATGTTTCCGTTTGTATGTACATCCCACACAGTCAACCGAGGAAAACGTTTCCGTTCGTATATATATCCCACATAGTTTTATGTATAGCTTCGTGTGTGATAGGTGTAACGATCACACACGCTCTGCCTCGGTTAACCGTTTTCTTTTATTCAACTACATCACACACGATTTGATGAAGAAAACTGTATGGCATTAGGCTATCCATCACAACCGCTTTTACTGCTAGAACCGTTTGCAAAGTTCCATGACCCTTTTAGCAGGTTTAGTAGTTTACAATTAATAATTCCAATATTACACAAATTCACATTTCATATCGAACAGCTGCTTGCCAATTTCATATCAAGGACATAAATATATTTTAACATCACAGTACGATAGCTACCTGAAAACAGCCATGTTCGTCTTCTCCATCTCTGCTTTCAGTTCAGTAAGAACCTATTTTACACGGACCAACTGGGAAAGTGCCTCCTCCTTCGCCAACACCATCTTAGCAAAGTCTAATTTAAAAAATCTGAGCTCATTCTCCATCTTCCTCTTTCTTCCACATCTTGAAATATTCTTCAGCGTTGATAACACTTTCTCTAAGCCTATCTCTGTTCTCTTCCTCATACATGCTCCAGACCTTTACTAGGCACATCTTCAAAGACGGTGGCCACTCTTGATCAACCCACTCCAGGTAAGAACAATTTCGCTCATCCTATAATATTTAAAACTAGATCAGTAACAATTGTAGGGGAAATGGGTTTCTAGCAACATAGAAAATCACCAAATACATATTTTGAAAAACTTAAGAAACAATTCAATTATGACATATCTTCTCAAAAAGATCAATGCCACATGAATTAATTGCTACTGAGACAACAACCAAATTCTGAAACATCACAAGCTATAATTAACTACAACAATGCTACAAGTTCTTAGTCATGTACTATAAATAACAAATTGAACATTTTATGAGGAAACTAAATATAATTGCAACAGCATAGCAACAGTATTTGAATGATATCAAATTGATACTAACAGGTGTATACATGCACAAATTTAGTAACATAGAACTAATAACACTAAGGCCGTCCGCTATGTATGCCAAAACCGGTGTCAAGACAACTGTTGCTACATTCGGCACCGGTGCCCTGCACTGGCGAGCCGATGCAGAGGAATAAATCAGGGAACCGGACTCCGAAGCACCTAGTTGCTCCGATGCCCAGTTCCTTCGTGCCATAAAGATTTAGTATTTTATTGCTCGGTTGCTCAGATGTGTGGATCAAAGTTGGCTACACAAACTGCTGAAGCGGTGACAAATAATTTTCTAATGGCACCGTGTATGAGATGGCAACATTTTTAGATACTAGGTACAAACTATGACATTGTCTTAACATCCAGAATAACATACCACAGTGACAGTGTCTGAATCACATCTACCAAATGAGTTGTAACAACGAAAGTGGGGCTAACCTTCTTTGCACATGCCAGAAACTTCCTCCTACTGTCCACAGATTCAAACGCAACTAACTTCACGCATGGAGATTGATGGTTACAATGAGCAGGCAGATCTTCAGCCACCTTGCTCCATTCGTTGCAATTGATGGTCCTAGGGAGCTACAAGAGGAAGACATGACTCAAATCGACCGCCGGGTTAAAATCCTTCATTCCAAATCATAACCCGAGAGAGAGAAGAGAGGCATACCCGGGTGATGAAAGAGTCGGAGGAGGAGGAGGAACCGCTGGAGAGGTCATTGAAGAAGACCATGGTGACCGCGGCGGTCGGATGCGAGACGGCGAGAGCGAGCAAGCAAGCAGGGAAGCGGCTATAGCTTGGGAAGGAAGGAATGAGGAAACAGGGAAAATGTGACTTGTGGTCGGGAAGAAAAGAGGGTGGGGAGGGGTGGATATTTCGGCGGTATGCCAAAAATTTCGAAAGGTGGAGGGAAACTTTGCGTGTCGTGCCGCCGAACACCATTCACTTTGAATGAATGTGTGCATCGCAAATGATTCTTCTGATTTACACGCATGCGATGAGTTTGATCATTCAAATATTTGTGGAAATTTCCCTAGGTACTGTCCTCATCCACGTCATTGCATAATTTAACATCACTTGCTAATTTGGGCACACAAAAGAGCCTATAGCACACAGACCAAAGTTACTGAATCGAGCAATTTTAGTAATTAAACAGAGCTGGTTGGCCTAAACATTGCTCTAGCAAAAGACCAGTGTTATAAACAAAGGCTAAGTACGCATAATTTTAACAAAGTCGTCGTCGCGCCGCCCTATGCCTCGCCGGTGTAAGATGAGACATCGATGACTTGTCCTGGGGACATGCCGCCGTTGGTGGACTCCGCGCCCACCGAGCTGAAGTAGACCGCGTCATCGTCCTCGGAGCCGTCCTCAATGTTGTACTCCCTCCTTTCCGGTTTATAAGGCTCAATTCAAAAATCTCACCAACCAAGATAGATGATGAGTGGTGGAATATTTTTTGTAGTTTGCAAAAGCACCCAATTAATGCTCTTGTTTTCCTCAAAAATTATGTTTACGAATGCATTAATTGCAATGCATGCATGCATAAAGTGCATGCATTGGTCAGTTTTCAATTAATACTTGCATGCAATGATTTAATGCACCTTGAAGTCTAAACATGTGGTGGGGAACATGTTGGGGAACGTTGCAGAAAACAAAAAAAATTCTACGGTTTCACCAAGATCCATCTAGGAGTTCATCTAGCAACGAGTGATTAGATGCATCTACGTACCTTGTATATCGCGAGCGGAAGCGTTCAAAGAACGTGGATGAGGGAGTCGTACTCGACGTGATTCGAATCACCGAAGATCCTAGCACCGAACGGACGGCACCTCCGCGTTCAACACACGTACGGAACAGCCACGTCTCCTTCTTCTTGATCCAGCAAGGGGGAAGGAGAGGTTGAGGGAGATGGCACCAGCAGCAGCACGACGGCGTGGTGATGATGGAGCTGCAGTACTCCGTCAGGGCTTCGCCAAGCGCTATGGAGGAGGAGGAGGTGTTGGAGAGGGAGAAGGAGGCAACCAAAGGCGTGATTGAAAGCCCTTCCCCCTATATATAGGAGGCCAAGGGGGGGGGCGCCCCGGCCCTAGGAGATCCAATCTCCTAGGGGGTGCGGCAAGGGGGAGGAATCCCTCCTCCCCAAGGCACCTAGGAGGTGCCTTCCCCTCCTAGGACTCTTCCTCCCTTGAAACCCTAGGCGCATGGGCCTCTTGGGGCTGGTGCCCTTGGCCCATGTAGGCCAAGGCGCACCCCCTACAGCCCATGTGGCCCCGGGACAGGTGGCCCCACCCGGTGGACCCCCGGGACCCTTCCGGTGGTCCCGGTACAATACCGGTGACCCCGAAACTTGTCCCGATGGCCGAAATAGCACTTCCTATATATAATTCTTTACCTCCGGACCATTCCGGAACTCCTCATGACGTCCGGGATCTCATCCGGGACTCCGAACAACATTCGGGTTACTGCATATACATATCCCTACAACCCTAGCGTCACCGAACCTTAAGTGTGTAGACCCTACGGGTTCGGGAGACATGTAGACATGACCGAGATCGCCTCTCCGGTCAATAACCAACAGCGGGATCTGGATACCCATGTTGGCTCCCACATGCTCCTCGATGATCTCATCGGATGAACCACGATGTCGAGGATTCAAACAACCCCGTATACAATTCCCTTTGTCAATCGGTATGTTACTTGCTCGAGATCCGATCGTCGGTATCCCAATACCTCGTTTAATCTCGTTACCAGCAAGTCACTTTACTCGTACCGTAATGCATGATCCCGTGATCAAACACTTGGTCACTTTGAGCTCATTATGATGATGCATTACTGAGTGGGCCCAGTGATACCTCTCCGTCATACGGAGTGACAAATCCCCGTCTTGATCCATGTCAACCCAACAGACACTTTCGGAGATACCCGTAGTATACCTTTATAGTCACCCAGTTACGTTGTGACGTTTGGCACACCCAAAGCACTCCTACGGTATCCGGGAGTTACACGATCTCATGGTCTAAGGAAAAGATACTTGACATTGGAAAACTCTAGCAAACGAACTATACGATCTTGTGCTATGTTTAGGATTGGGTCTTGTCCATCACATCATTCTCCTAATGATGTGATCCCGTTATCAATGACATCCAATGTCCATAGTCAGGAAACCATGACTATCTGTTGATCAACGAGCTAGTCAACTAGAGGCTTACTAGGGACATGTTCGTGTCTATTATTCACACGTGTATTACGATTTCCGGATAATACAGTTATAGCATGAATAAAGACAATTATCATGAACAAAGAAATATAATAATAATACTTTTATTATTGCCTCTAGGGCATATTTCCAACAGTCTCCCACTTGCACTAGAGGCAATAATCTAGTTACATTGTGATGAATCGAACACCCATGGAATTATGGTGTTGATCATGTTTTGCTCTAGGGAGAGGTTTAGTCAACGGATCTGCTACACTCAGGTCCGTATGTACTTTACAAATCTCTATGTCTCCATCTTGAACATTTTCACGAATGGAGTTGAAGCGACGCTTGATGTGCCTTGTCTTCTTGTGAAACCTGGGCTCCTTTGCGAGAGCAATAGCTCCAGTGTTGTCACAGAAGAGCTTGATCGGCCCCGACGCATTGGGTATGACTCCTAGGTCGGTGATGAACTCCTTCACCCAAATTGCTTCATGTGCTGCCTCCGAGGATGCCATGTACTCCGCCTCACATGTAGATCCCGCCACGACTCTCTGCTTGCAACTGCACCAGCTTACTGCCCCACCATTCAAAATATACACGTATCCGGTTTGTGACTTTGAGTCATCCAGATCTGTGTCGAAGCTAGCGTCGACGTAACCCTTTACGACGAGCTCTTCGTCACCTCCATAAACGAGAAACATTTCCTTAGTCCTTTTCAGGTACTTCGGGATATTCTTGACCGCTGTCCAGTGTTCCTTGCCGGGATTACTTTGGTACCTTCCTACCAAACTTACGGCAAGGTTTACATCAGGTCTGGTACACAGCATGGCATACATAATAGAACCTATGGCTGAGGCATAGGGGATGACACTCATTTCTTCTATATCTTCTGCCGTGGTCGGACATTGAGCTGAGCTCAATTTCACACCTTGTAACACAGGCAAGAACCCCTTCTTAGAATGATCCATACTGAATTTCTTCAATATCTTATCAAGGTATGTGCTTTGTGAAAGACCTATGAGGCGTCTTGATCTATCTCTGTAGATCTTGATGCCTAATATATAAGCAGCTTCTCCAAGGTTCTTCATTGAAAAACTTTTATTCAAGTAGGCCTTAATGTTGTCCAAGAGTTCTATATCATTTCCCATCAAAAGTATGTCATCTACATATAATATGAGAAATGCTACAGAGCTCCCACTCACTTTCTTGTAAACGCAGACTTCTCCATAAGTCTGCGTAAACCCAAACGCTTTGATCATCTCATCAAAGCGAATGTTCCAACTCCTAGATGCTTGCACCAGCCCATAAATTGAGCGTTGGAGCTTGCACACCTTGTCAGCATTCTTAGGATCGACAAAACCTTCCGGTTGCATCATATACAATTCTTCCTTAAGGAAACCATTAAGGAATGCCGTTTTGACATCCATCTGCCATATCTCATAATCATAAAATGCGGCAATTGCTAACATGATTCGGACGGACTTCAGCTTCGCTACCGGTGAGAAAGTCTCATCGTAGTCAACCCCTTGAACTTGTCGATAACCCTTAGCGACAAGCCGAGCTTTATAGATGGTCACATTACCATCCGCGTCTGTCTTCTTCTTAAAGATCCATTTATTTTCTATGGCTCGCTGTTCAACGGGCAAGTCAGTCAAAGTCCATACTTCGTTTTCATACATGGATCCTATCTCGGATTTCATGGCTTCTAGCCATTTGTAGGAATCCGGGCCCGCCATCGCTTCTTCATAGTTCGAAGGTTCACCGTTGTCTAACAACATGATTTCCAAGACAGGGTTGCTGTACCACTCTGGTGCGGAACGTGTCCTTGTGGACCTTCGAATTTCAGTAGGAGCTTGATCAGAAGTATCTTGATCATCATCAATAACTTCCTCTCTAGTCGGTGCAGGCGCCTCAGGAACATTTTCTTGAGTTGCGCCATTTTCCGGTTCAAGAGGTAATACTTCATCAAGTTCTACTTTCCTCCCACTTACTTCTTTCGAGAGAAACTCTTTCTCTAGAAAGGATCCATTCTTGGCAACAAAGATCTTGCCTTCGGATCTGAGGTAGAAGATATACCCAATAGTTTCTTTAGGGTATCCTATGAAGACGCATTTTTTCCGATTTGGGTTTGAGCTTTTCAGGTTGAAGTTTCCTAACATAAGCATCGCATCCCCAAACTTTTAGAAACGACAGCTTAGGTTTCTTCCCAAACCATAATTCAAACGGTGTCATCTCAACGGATTTCGACGGTGCCCTATTTAAAGTGAATGCGGTAGTCTCTAAAGCATAGCCCCAAAAAGATAGTGGTAAATCGGCAAGAGACATCATAGATCGCACCATATCTAATAGAGTGCGATTACGACGTTCGGACACACCATTACGCTGAGGTGTTCCAGGTGGCGTGAGTTGTGAAACTATTCCACATTTTCTTAAGTGTGTACCAAACTCGTGACTCAAGTATTCTCCTCCACGATCTGATCGTAGAAACTTGATTTTCCTGTCACGTTGATTCTCAACTTCACTCTAAAATTCCTTGAACCTTTCAAAGGTCTCAGACTTGTGTTTCATTAAGTAGACATACCCATATCTACTCAAGTCATCAGTGAGGGTGAGAACATAACGATAGCCACCGCGAGCCTCAACACTCATTGGACCGCACACATCAGTATGTATGATTTCCAATAAGTTGGTTGCTCGCTCCATTGTTCCTGAGAACGGAGTCTTGGTCATTTTACCCATGAGGCATGGTTCGCACGTGTCAAATGATTCATAATCAAGAGACTCTAAAAGTCCATCAGCATGGAGCTTCTTCATGCGTTTGACACCTATGTGACCAAGGCGGCAGTGCCACAAGTATGTGGGACTATCATTATCAATCTTACATCTTTTGGTACTTACACTATGAATATGTGTAGCATTACGCTCGAGATTCATAAAGAATAAACCATTCACCATCGGAGCATGACCATAAAACATATCTCTCATATAAATAGAACAACCATTATTCTCGGATTTAAATGAGTAGCCATCTCGAATTAAACGAGATCCTGATACAATGTTCATGCTCAAACTTGGCACTAAATAACAATTATTGAGGTTCAAAACTAATCCCGTAGGTAAATGTTGAGGTAGTGTGCCGACGGCGATCACATCGACCTTGGAACCATTCCCGACGCGCATCGTCACCTCGTCCTTCGCCATTCTCCGTTTATTCCGCAGCTCCTGCTGTGAGTTACAAATGTGAGCAACCGCACCGGTATCAAATACCCAGGAGCTACTACGAGTACTGGTAAGGTACACATCAATTACATGTATATCACATATACCTTTCATTTTGCCGGCCTTCTTGTCCGCTAAGTATTTGGGGCAGTTCCGCTTCCAGTGACCACTTTCCTTGCAATAAAAGCACTCAGTCTCGGGCTTGGGTCCATTCTTTGGCTTCTTCCCGGCAGCTTACTTGTCGGGCGCGGCAACTCCCTTGCCGTCCTTCTTGAAGTTCTTTTTACCCTTGCCCTTCTTGAACTTAGTGGTTTTATTGACCATCAACACTTGATGTTCCTTCTTGACTTCTACCTCTGCTGATTTCAGCATAGCAAATACTTCAGGAATGGTCTTTTCCATCCCCTGCATATTGAAGTTCATCACAAAGCTCTTGTAGCTCGGTGGAAGCGACTGAAGGATTTTGTCAATGACCGCGTCATCCGGGAGATTAACTCCCAGCTGAGTCAAGCGGTTATGTAACTCAGACATAGTGAGTATGTGCTCACTGACAGAACTATTTTCCTCCATCTTACAGCTGAAGAATTTGTCGGAGACTTCATATCTCTCGACCCGGGCATGAGCTTGAAAAACCATTTTCAGCTCTTCGAACATCTCATATGCCCCATGTCTCTCAAAACGCTTTTGGAGCCCCGGCTCTAAGCTGTAAAGCATACCGCACTGAACGAGGGAGTAGTCATCAGTACGTGCCTGCCAAGCGTTCATAACGTCTTGTTCTGCAGGGAGAACAGGTGCATCACCTAGTGGTGCTTGTAGGACATAATCTTTCTTGGCAGCTATGAGGATGATCCTCAGGTTCCGGACCCAGTCCGTGTAGTTGCTGCCATCGTCTTTCAGCTTGGTTTTCTCTAGGAACGCGTTGAAGTTGAGGACTACGTTGGCCATTTGATCTACAAGACATATTGTAAATATTTTAGACTAAGTTCATGATAATTAAGTTCATCTAATCAAATTATAATGAACTCCCACTTAGATAGACATCCCTCTTCTAGTCATCTAAGTATAACATGATCCGAGTTGGCTAGGCCGTGTCCGATCATCACGTGAGACGGACTAGTCAACGTCGGTGAACATCTTCATGTTGATCGTATCTTCTATACGACTCATGCTCGACCTTTCGGTCTTCTGTGTTCCGAGGCCATGTCTATGCACATGCTAGGCTCGTCAAGTCAACCTAAGTGTATTGCGTGTGTAAATCTGTCTTACACCCGTTGTATGTGAACGTAAGGATCTATCACACCCGATCATCACGTGGTGCTTCGAAACGACGAACTTTAGCAACGGTGCACAGTTAGGGAGAACACTTTCTTGAAATTATTATGAGGGATCATCTTATTTACTACCGTCGTTCTAAGCAAACAAGATGCAAAACATGATAAACATCACATGCAATCAAATAATAATAGTGACATGATATGGCCAATATCACATAGCTCCTTTGATCTCCATCTTGGGGCTCCATGATCATCTTGTCACCGTCATACTCATCGACATGTAAGTTGTGATTCCTATTACAATAGCATGAACATCTCATACATCACATATAGATCATTCATCATTCATCACAACTTTGGCCATATCATATCACAAAGCACTTGCTGCAAAAACAAGTTAGACGTCCTCTAATTGTTGTTGCAAGTTTTACGTGGCTGAAGTAGGGTTCTAGCAAGAACGTTTTCTTACCTACGTGAAAGCCACAACGTGATTTGTCAACTTCTATTTACCCTTCACAAGGACCCTTTTCATCGAATCCGCTCCAACTAAAGTGGGAGAGACAGACACCCGCTAGCCACCTTATGCAACTAGTGCATGTTAGTCGGTGGAACCGGTCTCAAGTAAGCATACGTGTAAGGTTGGTCCGGGCCGCTTCATCCCACAATACCGTTGAAGCAAGATAATACTAGTAGCGGCAAGAAGGTTGACAACATCAACGCCCACAACAAATTGTGTTCTACTCGTGCAAGAGAACTACGCATAGACCTAGCTCATGATGCCACTGTTGGGGAACGTTGCAGAAAACAAAAAAAAATCTACGGTTTCACCAAGATCCATCTAGGAGTTCATCTAGCAACGAGTGATTAGATGCATCTACGTACCTTGTAGATCGCGAGCGGAAGCGTTCAAAGAACGTGGATGAGGGAGTCGTACTCGACGTGATTCGAATCACCGAAGATCCTAGCACCGAACGGACGGCACCTCCGCGTTCAACACACGTACGGAACAGCCACGTCTCCTTCTTCTTGATCCAGCAAGGGGGAAGGAGAGGTTGAGGGAGATGGCACCAGCAGCAGCACGACGGCGTGGTGATGATGGAGCTGCAGTACTCCGTCAGGGCTTCGCCAAGCGCTATGGAGGAGGAGGAGGTGTTGGAGAGGGAGAAGGAGGCAACCAAAGGCGTGTTCTGAAAGCCCTTCTTCCCCCACTATATATAGGAGGGCCAAGGGGGGGGCGCCGGCCCTAGGAGATCCAATCTCCTAGGGGGTGTGGCCAAGGGGGAGGAATCCCTCCTCCCCAAGGCACCTAGGAGGTGCCTTCCCCTCCTAGGACTCTTCCTCCTTGAAACCCTAGGCGCATGGGCCTCTTGGGGCTGGTGCCCTTGGCCCATGTAGGCCAAGGCGCACCCCCTACATCCCATGTGTCCCCCGGGACAGGTGGCCCCACCCGGTGGGCCCCCGGGACCCTTCCGGTGGTCCCGGTACAATACCGATAACCCCGAAACTTGTCCCGATGGCCGAAATAGTACTTCCTATATATAATTCTTTACCTCCGGACCATTCCGGAACTCCTCGTGACGTCCGGGATCTCATCCGGGACTCCGAACAACATTCGGGTTACTGCATATACATATCCCTACAACCCTAGCGTCACCGAACCTTAAGTGTGTAGACCCTACGGGTTCGGGAGACATGTAGACATGACCGAGATCGCTCTCCGGTCAATAACCAACAGCGGGATCTGGATACCCATGTTGGCTCCCACATGCTCCTCGATGATCTCATCGGATGAACCACGATGTCGAGGATTCAAACAACCCCGTGTACAATTCCCTTTGTCAATCGGTATGTTACTTGCTCGAGATCCGATCGTCGGTATCCCAATACCTCGTTTAATCTCGTTACCAGCAAGTCACTTTACTTGTACCGTAATGCATGATCCCGTGATCAAACACTTGGTCACTTTGAGCTCATTATGATGATGCATTACTGAGTGGGCCCAGTGATACCTCTCCGTCATACGAGTGACAAATCCCCGTCTTGATCCATGTCAACCCAACAGACACTTTCGGAGATACCCGTAGTATACCTTTATAGTCACCCAGTTACGTTGTGACGTTTGGCACACCCAAAGCACTCCTACGGTATCCGGGAGTTACACGATCTCATGGTCTAAGGAAAAGATACTTGACATTGGAAAACTCTAGCAAACGAACTATACGATCTTGTGCTATGTTTAGGATTGGGTCTTGTCCATCACATCATTCTCCTAATGATGTGATCCCGTTATCAAACACTTGGTCACTTTGAGCTCATTATGATGATGCATTACTGAGTGGGCCCAGTGATACCTCTCCGTCATACGAGTGACAAATCCCCGTCTTGATCCATGTCAACCCAACAGACACTTTCGGAGATACCCGTAGTATACCTTTATAGTCACCCAGTTACGTTGTGACGTTTGGCACACCCAAAGCACTCCTACGGTATCCGGGAGTTACACGATCTCATGGTCTAAGGAAAAGATACTTGACATTGGAAAACTCTAGCAAACGAACTATACGATCTTGTGCTATGTTTAGGATTGGGTCTTGTCCATCACATCATTCTCCTAATGATGTGATCCCGTTATCAATGACATCCAATGTCCATAGTCAGGAAACCATGACTATCTGTTGATCAACGAGCTAGTCAACTAGAGACTTACTAGGGACATGTTTGTGTCTATTATTCACACGTGTATTACGATTTCCGGATAATACAGTTATAGCATGAATAAAGACAATTATCATGAACAAAGAAATATAATAATAATACTTTTATTATTGCCTCTAGGGCATATTTCCAACAGAACAACCAAATTAAGCCTTATAAAATGAAACAACTAAAATTTTGAGATAAGCCCTATAAACCGGAAAGGAGGGAGTAGTACTCATAGTAGTGGCTACGCCAGAGCTCGCGCTGGTACTGCATCGCCGATTCCTCGATGGACAGACTCTTCTCAACCTCGTCCTGAGCCATGCGCAACTCCTTCTCCCGGCGCTCCTTGATCTCCGCCGCCTCCTGCATCTCTAGCTCCCGCTCGGCGATCTCATGAGGAAGCAGGTGCTCCATGGCCTCCGCCGCCTTTTCGGACGTGAGTTGCATGCTGGATTCCGAGGTGGCCCGAAATATCTTGGCGTGTGCGTCCTCGGTCTTGGTGTGGATGGCCTCGACCCAGGCCAAGGCGACATCGGTGGTGCGTACGGCAGCTCGAGCGCTCTCGGCGTTTGCAGTCGCCGTCTCGGCTGCTGCAGCTGCCCCGTCGGCTGCCACAGACGCCCTCTTGGCAGATGCAGCCGTGCTGAATGCGGATGCGGCCGCGCTCTCGGCGTAGGCGGCCATGCTCTCGGCGCAGGCGGCGGCGCTCGGGGAGGACGCGGCCACCGTACGGGCCCTCATGAAGCGTTTCCACGGCGTCATTCTTAGCAAGAAGGGGTTGCGGGAATGGGGATCTGGGATTCGTGGTTTCGGAAGTGACCGGCACTAGAGCAGACGAAGCCGGCGAAGTTTATGGAGGAAGACTTAAGTAGACCCACGAACTTTCATCGCAAACAATCCCTACAACAAACTGTGTTAATTTGTATGAGTTATATGTTTGGTTCAAAAATGATAGGTATACAAGAGTGATATAATAAAAACTAGCATGTAGATCACTGAATATGAAGTGTTTGATTAACGATATTGAGGTTATAATATGAACGTTTACTAGTTGATACAAGGCAGATCAACCAAGGCAGGGGCGCACCCTGATGATGGAAAACATAGTAGAAAACAAAAAACTCCGCCCTATGATCAACCAAGAACACTATGAAAATGCAAAAACGGTTTGGATCGTATCATTATCGGTTCTGAGTTGCAGCAGAAGAAGACGAGTAGGTGTAGATCATACTTGAAATCCCTCGAACGGAAAGCTGAAAGCACGGCCTCTCCACAGTTTGCAAGCGTACGGTCTTCAAGATCCGGCAGCGCTTCGCCATCCAGAGCTAATCGTCGCCGAAGAACTAAATGGAGGAGATTAGAACCACACTGAACTTCTAATTATAAGTATTAGAAAGGATCTAGATATGTTAACATCACGGGAAACTATTAATTTAACATCACAAAAATAACTGTTTTCACCTATATATAATTTATCGGTATTACCTGATAAACTCCGAAACCTTTCCAGTGACCTTGAAACGCTTTCGGTTCCTTTCAAAACTATTTCGAATATTAATGAAACTATTTCATAAATATTTTCTCATTACTCTTGTCCTACTAATACTTAACATATCGTGATTACCTTAAACTTGTGACCCTGTAGCTTCAGTAAAATATAGACATGAACAAAATTCCTTTCGTTCAATGACTGATAACGAAACCGCAGACGTGTATATCGGAAAAAAAAATTGAGACCAATTCAAGGGCTAACCCTCGTTGGCTTTTCTTTATAGGAGAAACTTCGTGAGCACCGTGCGTCCGTGCCGGGACTCGAACTTAGGGTGGGCTGGCAGCAACCTTAGCTGCCCAGCCAACGAGTCGACACCCCATTCTCACATACGTGTATATCGATTTCGATCCCTGTATAGGTCGCGTTGGTGCAATCTTCCACCCCCAACACGTCGCGCTACTCGTCGCGTGTCCGAATATCCATGAAGCCACCTCTGAGTCATGGCTTGCGGTTTGGCCGCAAAATTTCCCATGAACAGTGGTTGTATCTCTATTTATAGCTAATAAAAAAGGGACATAAGTCGGAGGAAGTTATAAAAAGGGACGACGCAAAAAAAAAAGTAGCACCGATGATCATTGCTTAGTGCTCAAAATAATGCTAGCGGGAGGAACACAGGACCTACAAAGCATGTACCGTCGGGCCACGTACCCAACAAGATCACCACATGTTTTTATTTTCAGAAGATCACCACATGTGTTAGTCAACGCTTGGCAGCCATACACTCCGTCTCGTCTGTGTTGAGCTGCCGACTAATCTACCACATTAATTCCATCTCGTTTATGTGGCGCTGCCCTGTTAGTCTACTGCGTCCATACATTCGCATGCCCCTCCCGTCTCGAAGTTGCGCATGACGAGACGGAGTTGCGCATGCAAAGCACTCGACAGATGAGAAGGCAAAAGCTCCAATGTTCACATTAGCATAACAATCCGATAGAAAACACGCAATTAAATATCAGCCCAGCTACGGCCGCAAATTCTAGTGCTGCTATTAGCATCACAGCTTACAACAACAGGCCTGTTCCGGACACACGAGGAAACAAGAGTTGGTCGTGGGGCATCGTTCTGCATCAAGCCAACCAACAGCAGCCATTTTCTAGTCAACAGTCTCATCGTCCTTGTCAGTTGTCTGCGGGCCGGTGGAGGACGGGGAGTAGCCCGGTGCAGTCGGGGAGTAGCTTGCGCTGGGGCTGCACGCTCAAAACCACAATTGTCAGAAGAGCTAATTGCGCACTTTCATCGCGGGCAGATGAGATAAGACCTCAAGCATTTACCTGTAGTTTGGAGATGTCGGGCTGTAATCTGGGCTAGGTCCTCCAGAGGTAGTGTGCGGGCTGCAACACTCGCGCAACGTGTTAGAAAACCCATGTATTGCCACAGCAACAACGTTTTAAGTTAGAAACAATGGTGATTATCAACAGAAATGGGCTCACCTTGTAGGGCTGTATGACGGGCTTGGTTGTGCATATGATGGTGAGGTGGGCGAGTAGGTCGGTGAGGTCGGGCTGGAGAAACGAAACAGAGGTGTAATGTAATCAAAATAAAGCATAGACATACATGGAACACAACACCGAAAGAACGGCCAAAGCTATCAACAGAATACCTGTAGTTCGGAGAAGTCTGACTGTACGGGCTCATCATCCTTGGGCTGCTTGGAGAATAAGCATGTGAAGGACTGTACTTGGCCGAAGAAGGATTGTAGCTCGGTGAAGTGGGGCTGTAGTTCGGTGAAGTAGGGCTGTAGCTCGGTGACGTCGGGCTGTAACCAGGCGATGTAGGGCTGTATGCAGGCGATGTAGGGCTGTATGAGGGCGAGGTAGGGCTGTATGACGGGGATGTCGGGCTGTATGAGGGCGACGTGGGGCTGTATGAGGGTGATGTCGGGCTGTATGAGGGCGATGTTGGGCTGTACGAGGGAGAAGTGGGGCTGTATGATGGCGACGTTGGGCTGTAAGATGGCGACGTCGGGCTGTATGCAGGAGATGTCGGGCTGTATGCTGGCGAGGTCGGACTATAAACCGGTGATGTTGGACTATAGCTCGGAGATGTGGGGCTATAGCTTGGTGATGTTGGGCTGTAGCTCGGAGATGTGGGGCTGTAGCTAGGAGATGTGGGGCTGTAGCTCGGGGATGTTGGCGAGTATGATGGACTGGTCGGAGAGTATGATGGACTGGTCGGGCTGTAGGAAGGAGAGCCAGGCGTATATGATGGAGAGGTGGGGCTGTAGCTGGGCGATGCAGGGCTGTATGATGGAGAAGTGGGACTGTAACCATGTCCTGGCCCTGGGCTGAACACCGGAGAAGATGGACTGTAACCACCTCCAGAGGATGGGCTGTAGTTTGACGGGACGGGTGAGAATGCCATGCCCCCAACATATGGTGAGAACTGAGCATCTGTAATTGGGGAAGCCCTGAAATTTGGACTCAACATTGGTGACATCATTCCTCCATCACGGTACGGTGTCGCGGACATGGGTGAACGCGCTGGTGTCATGCCATAGTCCAGACCTTCAACATAGCTTGGGAGTTGAAGCTCAATGGCCTGCTGCAGCATCTGGTCATTCAGATACAATCCACAGCCTCCTGTACCAATAGGAGCAAGCTGGCCAAGCATAATGTTCTCAGTCACACCTCTCAGGTAATCAGATTCCGCATATACAGCAGCATCAAGCAAGATATCCACTGTTTCTTCAAAAGAACATCTCATGAGGGGCCCTGTGTCATTACGATTTATACCATGCCTAGTAATAGCCATCAGGTGACCTCTGTATGTCATCGTATCACAGAGAATGGCCAGATGCCTGTAGTTCACATAAGACCCATCAAAAGATATAACCACCCTCAGCTCATCCAAGAGAGATCTGCGGACAGCCTCAATCCCAAGAACCTCAATCACTTCAATCAAATGGTTACTTGTTGTCCTTGTAGAATCAACATCCTCATGACACATCACGGCCAAGAGGTTTACACCTTCTGTATCAAGCATCCACTCGTTATCTGGTTTGAAACCCTCACTTTCATCAAATTTATTGACCTTCCCGTATTTGATGAAGACCTTGTTAATATCTGGAATGCCTCGAAGGGCCATCTCAGTCAACATATTACCCTCAATCTTCTTGAGGAAGACGTCATCCTCAGCAGATTCATCCTGTATTTCTCCTTTTGGAGCTTCGTCATTTGTAATGCGGACACGAAGGATGAGCTTATCTGCATTATCATCATTGAATATGCATGACAAGTCATCGTCAAATTCATGATTGATCTTCTCTGCAATATCAGCCATGCTCAATTTCTTATCAACCATCATCTCACGGTTCAGCTCAATACGCAGCAGCCAAGGAGAGATCTTATCCGGGTCAATATCCTCATCAGGCATTTCATAATATGACCTGACAAATTCCACATCCTCTTCAATAATGGTTCCTAGAGGATCAGGATCATACCATATCTCAGTGGCATGGGTCACACTACGCAGTGTAGTGTACTCCAAGGCACACTGCACATTCTTAGCCAATTCTTTTTTCTTGCTTACCTCAGGCTTTAGGAAAACAGACAGAGATGGAGTCTTTATCTTCTTGGCGACATTAATGATCTCTCTTAACCTGGGAACTCCAAGGGTAACATTCTTAGCACTAACACCAGCATAATGGAAAGTATTCAGTGTCATCTGAGTTGCCGGTTCTCCAATGGACTGTGCAGCCACACATCCAATCATTTCACCAGGAGCTACCAAAGACTGGAGGAATCTCGATTCAATCTCACCAATGACCCATTCGAAGGATTCCTTTGTAAGCCTGTATTCTTTCAAGACCCTCTTGCTAGCAAATGTGCTGCGAAGCAGGATATTGAAGAACAAAGTAGCGTTCTTCTGAGCCTCGATGCTCATGGCATCGTCACCAGGGACAACCTTAAGTCTTTCTTGCAGCTTATCTATTGCTTCCACAATTTCCATCGGGTGCATGTCAGAAGGTCTTCTTAAATCAATCTTGAAAGTCTTCTGAGCATTCCAGATAAGCCGCTTCAGGTTGACAGGCATAGGCCATGTATTGTCGCCAGTTGTAGTAATTTCAGTCCCAAGCTGTAATCTGTCAGCTTCTAATTTCTGAACCTCTGCCTCAAACACATTTCTGAATTCACGAATGGTCTTCAAATCATCAACATGGTCCGGCAACATGTAAGTAGGCCTCCAGTTCTCATCATCGAGTTCATAACGAAATACATTATCAAACTCAGCCTTTTTCATCTTCAGGGAGTCCAATTTCTGTGATTCAATCCAAACAGCATCCATGCCATCTTCTCCATACAAGAATTGAATAACATCACCCAGCGAATTTCGCACAGTACCATCATATTTCACCATAATGTCCTCCATAGCCTTCACGAGCCTCCGCTGAATATATCCCGTCTCGGAGGTTTTCACAGCAGTATCAATCAAACCTTCTCTACCACCCATAGCATGGAAGAAAAATTCTTGTGGTGTCAGACCTCGAAGGTAAGAGTTCTCAACAAACCCACGACTTTCTGGGCCGTAGTCATCTTTCGTGAAGTGGGGCAATGTACGATCAACAAAACCAAATGGAATCCGCTTGCCCTCAACATTCTGCTGTCCGACACAAGCAGTCATTTGCGAAATATTAATGAAACTGCCTTTTGAGCCTGCAGTGACCATAGCTTTCAAATTGTTGCTCTCAGACAAACTCTTCTGAGCACTACTCCCAGCATCATCACGAGCCTTGTTAAGAACCTAGCATGGAAAACGGATATGTCAAAACAAGTCTACCAAAAAACTGATGGCTTACTCCTTCCCATATGGAAGGATCAAAGTCTCCCAAATGGAAGAATCAAACTCTCCCAAAAAAAGCTGATGGCTTACTCCTTCCCAGATGAAAGAACCAATCAAGAGCATTCAGCAGTACCTGATTTACTCGGTTTTCGAATGATTCCATCATGGTGCGTCCTGGCTCAGGTTCCAAGTTCTTCTCTTGTGCTTGCTTAATAAGCTCCTTCACCTCATTCTTAGCTGTTCCAATTGTCTCGTTAATCTTCTCCATAGTAGCAGCATCTGCAATTGTATCTCCAATACCAATACTGAAACCGTTTTGCAGAAGCCAGTAGTTGACCAGCCACTGTGTATGACCCAAGAACTTCCGTGCAGCATCTGGCCCTACCTCTTCCCTGCAAACAGTTAAACCAACCAAAATTATTCAGCACAGAACATGTGTACCAAAAACTGCAATGCAACGTTTATAACTTACCAAATAACATGAATAAGACTTCCAGTTGACGTCCCAAGTGTTTTTTTGCAAAGTGTACCAGACAGAAGCTCTCCCTTCTCTATCCGGACCATAGTATCTCCTGGAGTAATAAATCCACTTTCTGTTTCAGCATGCCAGGCTGAAAATCTTATTAAATTGATTAGCTTGGGAATAATCAAGTTGAAAACTTGTTTGCCAGTCCAAATCGGTCTTGGTCTCAAAATGGCAGGTGCAGGGACCTTCCCATCAAAATCTTCCCACCACATTAGTATGTTCATAAATACATCCTGGGAGAAATTTCAGAACATTAAGCTACAAAAACTACAAACAATAATATTAGGTGTTTAAGGAGAGTATGTTAACCTTTTCAATAAGAGTGTCCCTTTTGGTTATTTTTCGACACCCAAGAAGTGTGTCCTGGACAATACCCATAACAGGTCTATTCGCTTGAGGCGAGACAATACATTTTGGCACCATCATCAACTCTAAAACTTCAGCTCTTGTCTCAAATGACTGAGGAACATGCATATTCATTTCATCCCCATCAAAATCTGCATTGTATGGTGATGTGACAGACAGGTTCAGGCGGAAAGTTGAGTACGGCATAATTTTAATACGATGCCCCATGATAGACATTTTATGAAGACTTGGTTGCCGGTTGAAAAGAACAAAATCTCCATCATTGAGGTGTCTTTCCACCTGAGAAGTCAAGCACAAAACAGGTGAGCCAAACCAAAAGGCAATTTTTGTTTATGTCACCATTAAAACGGTAGATGCTGCAACGATGTCAGCACTAACCTTGTAACCCAGCTCCAAATGCTGATCACTACTTTTCTTCACATAGCGAAGATCCAGCCTCTGACCATCTTCCCTGATGATGTACTTTGCACCTGTCTTACCTGGGGGTGGGTGAGGCCCATATTCTACTAGCTCTTTCAACCTGGTATGATCAGATTTAGACATAACTTCTCACATACCAATGCAAGAAGAGTGATTACATAAGATGCCTTAATAACAGAAAATTAATTTACCTCTCGATGTTATATGGAGTGACAGTTTCTGGGTATGTCAGATTCAAAGCAATACTCCATGGCACCCCCAATTGATCAATGTTGATATTCGGA
The DNA here is from genome assembly GCF_003073215.2 of Triticum urartu. Classification (NCBI taxonomy): domain Eukaryota; kingdom Viridiplantae; phylum Streptophyta; class Magnoliopsida; order Poales; family Poaceae; genus Triticum; species Triticum urartu. Next base: position 408,477,100 of record NC_053028.1, read on the forward strand.
TCGGGTGTGATGACAGTACGAGCTGAGAAATCAACACGCTTCCCCATTAAGTTTCCTCTAATCCGGCCTTCTTTTGCTTTCAGCCTGCTGCATATTGACTTAATAGGCCTTCCAGAACGCTGAGTGGCCTGGATATTTCCACAACAGATAATGAGAATAACTTATCTATTAGTGATTAATATGGGGAGTGCACTTATAGACTACTCACCCTTGGTTGTCCAGGAAGATCATTATCGAAGTACGTTGCAATGTGAAACTGCAACAACTGAGCAAACTCAGTTATAATGTGAGCTGGGGCTCCATTTCTCTCTTGCCTCCTCAAATTCTCATTATGTCGAATTATCATCGCTAATTGATGAGTCAAATCATCCTGTAGAAACAGAAGAAACAGCAAGATAAACAGTGAGTGGAAGGGTGAGACCTGTGAACCAACCATTGGATCCATTCATAATAATTTTAGTAGTAGTGGGCTAACCTCACTTCTGGAGGAAGTATCCATCATAACAGATGGTCTGACAGGCGGTGGAGGAATTGGAAGGACTTGCAGTATCATCCAATCAGGACGAGCAAACTTAGGGTTCAGGCCCAACAAAAGACAGTCCTCATCACTTATACGCTTGAGAACATTAAGGACCTGCCCCAATAAACCATCATGTGAGCCATGTGATTAGCTGCAAATTCTTAGAACCTATTGAATTGAGTAAGGATAATGTAAATACCCTCTCGGCAGAGAGAATTTGCTTTCGCTCCACTGGTTCAGGGAGTTGATCTTGATCATCACTTTTCTTCTTTGTTGCTTTAAATTCAGCAACCATCTTCATACCATCAACTGTGATATTTGGCTGCTGAGCACCACAACCACCTCTTTTCTTCACTGGCTCATCAGCATCCTGCTGATCTTGAACCTCAAGTTCATCACCCCCAGCACAAATCTTTTTGCTCTTGCAAGCATCATATATTCTTCTTAATCTATTTTTTGGGTTCCTGATTTTCAGAGCCTGCTTGAACTTGGTATCGTCCTGCAAGACATCACTGATAAATAACATGCCAAGATCAAGGCACACAAAATAAATGGTCCACGCTATGATACTGTTTAGTACTCCCTCCGTTCACAAATATAAGATGTTCTAACTTTTTTGTGAATCTGATGTATATAGACACATTTTAGTGTGTTTATTCACTCATTTCAGTCCGTATGTAGTCCATATTGAAATATCCAGAACATATTATATTTGTGAACGGAGGGAGTAGCTAACATGCAAGAACAACCTTTCTCAGAATTCATGAGAAAACGCCAAGTTATTTGTAATTAGGTTCAATGGTTCTGGTTATTTTACCAAAGACAATAATTAATAAAATAGGCATTGCTACGGGGACACATCATAAATGCAGTTTTCTTTTGTCTGATGCAGTTCTACCAATGGCAGGCTCTATTGAAATTTCACAAAGATAATCTTGGCTTCCAATGTTGAATTCCAGATCCATAACAAACATGAAAGATGTCTAAATCAATTGCATGTACAGGTTCATCGCACCTGATCAAAAAGATTCTATGAAGTTGAACAGATGCAAAATTGGACAAACATAAGTGAAAATTACGATTGTCATGATTTCAGTTTAGCTTGTCTTGCACATCAGTTACTCCTTTCAGTTTACCTTAGACATGCACCAAACAACAACCTAGTAAAATGCACAGGTCTTAAAAGGAAACCAGACGAACAGAGGGGTCATGTACCTCATCCGCCAGGATCTTGGAACAGTTGAAGCACACACAGCGCATTATGGAGAGTACAGTCTTGATGAAGCCGATGTGGAACATTGGCTTTGCAAGCTCAAGGTGGCCAAAGTGACCCGGGCACTCAGCCATCCCAGCCATACATGTATCACACTTGATCTTTCGGTCAATAGTGCCCAAACGAGGGTCACTCAAACCCCCAGGCTTTGCCTTCCCCCTCTCCATAGTCTCTGCATGCTCTATCACCACCACTGACATTTGTCTCTACAAAAATAGCAAAGCAACACAAAAATTTATCAAATTCAATCCTACAGATTTCTTTGGGCACTCCATTGGAGCAGTTCAGGAGGCACTCCTCAGACCATCATTACAACGGTCGATGGTCATTTGAACCAAACAAATCATACTATTAAACCCTCTCAAATCCATCTTATTAGATATATTCTGCAAATCTATAGTATAATACCAGCAACCAGATGCGTATAGCCTTATTCAAACTTCTATTGAATATGACCCAATCAAAAGCACGGTAAAAATCATGTGTGATAATAAACAAACAGTGCAAACTGCTAAGCACAACCAAACTGCCAAATTCATAGTAAATACAAATACCACACAAGTAATAAGAACATCTGCCTTTTGTTAGATCTGTTAAAACTTTGATGTACATGTAATACAAGTGTGAAGTTCAACTCGACGTTTCAACCAAATATCCCACTTGAATAGTATTACATGGAGTACAACTTGTAGCTCAAACCGAACTAGAGACTTACAACCAAGCATTTTGCTCAAAGTTTAACTAGTTTCCCAAGTTAGCAAAACACCGACTCAACCAAACAACACTCGTGCATATATTGTTCGGTGTCAGAACCTTTGGTAAGTTACAATGGATCAGCTTCAACATATATTTGCAAGATCAAGCTCGGCCAATTCGCTACCCAAGCAACACCAGATTGAAGCTAACAACCAGCAACCCGATGACAGTTCATCCAGAGTTCGAAGCTAGCTAAGCCCACTCAAACCAGTACGAGTTCCCACTCCAGGCAGAGAAACGATACAGAGGCGGCGGTGGGGGTGGGGGAGGCGAGGTATTACGATTTCATCCGGGCTGAGGATGCCGAACTGCACGAGCTGCACCTTGGCCACCTCAGCCGGCGAGTACGGGAACCTCGCGTCCATTTCACCCCCACGGCGGCGCCGCCGCCACCTAGGGTTTGGGTCTCAGATCCCGCCGCCCGCCGCGAGCGCTCCGCCGACCGAAGCTTGGGCCGTACGGCCAGCCCCTGTCTGGAGCACGCTAAACTTTTTGGCGGCTAAAATCGAGCTCTAGTGGGATCGATCCGACCGGTCCTCGCCTCCTCCGCGAGAGGGGAGGGGAAAGGGGATCTGGAGAGAGTGCGTCTGAGAAAGAGGAGAACTGGGTGGGGGTGGGGCTATACTTATAGACGTATCGTGCACCGGACGGGCTATAGTGAGCCGGTGGGCGCGTGGACCCGTGGAGGCGGTGTATGGATTCAACTCAGAGTAGGAAACGCAGTGTAGGTGGACCGGGTGCGGGGAGGGAGGAAACAAAGGGAGACGCACTGAACCGGCCGTGGATGCGCAGTAGACGGTGGAGATGAGAGTTTTGGATAGGGTTCCCATCGCGTCAATGCGGAACGGTTGAGAGCATGTGAGTGGTCGTCGACTCGTCGATTGTCGTGGCTTTGCTATTCTGGGTTGTTCCCATCGTTAGAGCCGAGGTCGGTGATAGATCATTCTGAGTTTCGAATATCTTTTATTTCTCCAGAAAGTATGTATAAACATTTTTTAAAAAGTATACATGAACTCTGTTCAAAATGAAGGTTACTTAATTTTTTACATGCAAACTGATGTGGAGGGTTATGATTGGTAATAGGGGATAAAGGGGGAATTTAGGGGGAGCACTCTTAATTCAATCACCTATGTCTAACATCTTGGGCCGATTTAATGATGTGTCCAATACATCACCAATAAATTAAAAATACCATTAATTGCATTATTTGTAAATGATTTTGGAAACAACATTAATTGATACTAATTGTACTCCCTCTGTTCCTAAGTATAAGTCTTTTTAGAGATTTCAATGAGTGACTACATACGGAGCAAAATGAGTGAATCAACACTCTAAAATATGCCTATATGCATCTGTATGTAGTCCCTTATTGGAATCAACTAAAAAGACTTACATTTAGGAACGAAGGGAGTAACCGACTTTAGAAATAATAGTAGTTGCATTAATTGCAATTAGTCTTGGGAATAACATTAACTGCACAACTAATCTTTGTACTGACCTTTTCAGGGGGGGGGGGATTGTTCATGCACCAATGAGATGTTGTTTGTGTTACATACTCATGAGTGTCAAAAGCCCCCATTGCCTAGCAACAATACACAACCAAGCCACCCAATCGGTGGTGCATGCAGGATAACACATCGAACATATGCACTTTTATGCCCTTGAGTAGATACGATGAAGGCTTACCACTGAATTGAGTGGGAATATTCAAAGGTGAGCATGCATAAAAAATTGTTTTTATCATTCTTCTTTTACTTTGGTAACTAGATGATGCCTCGCGCGTTGCTGTGTGGATTGGTTGCAATATATTTTGACGAAATTTAAATGAAAATTAAAACCTATCTCTCTCTCTGTGTGTGTGGCTTATTGTGCTTAATTATTATATAGTTGTAAGTATATATAGAATATAGGTAGTATTTTCCATGCATGTTCAGAGAAATATAGTTATTCCCTCCTTCCATCTATATAAGGCCTAAACCCAAATTTCATTTTTCCATCTATACAAGGCCAAACGAGCTAACCAATGCATCTCCCACTTAATTCCCCCTCGCAGGTCGTGCATGATCGTCCTCGTGAAAACGAGATGGCGGCAGCATTGATTTGCATGCATGCACAGAGCCGTTATTATGCGTGCTTCACCTCACCTCCTCGTTTTTTTCTCCACAGAGCTCTTTCTTTGGCCAATGCATGCATGAGTGGAGGAGTTATTGTTGGGCTGCATGCAGAAAAAGAGGGAGAGGAAGTTGCATGCGAGGGGGTAATAGAGAGGGAGGAGAGCGGGCTACACGGCCAAGTACTATTCCCAATATTTGCTCCTCTTTTTATGCAACAGTCTTGGTATGAGAGATTCAAAACTTAGGCCCTGTATAGATGGAAGGAGGGAGTAGTGTGGATTGATGAGGTGGCAAGTATGGAGAGATGTGTGCATGTTGAGAGAGAATATAAATAGCATTTTTCATTCATGTTCAGAGAAATAGTTAGTGGGGTGATGAGGTGACATGTTTAGTGAGGTGGTATGTGTACATGTTAAGAGAATTGAGATGGTGGGGATCAATTATTTTTACGTATAGAGAATGAGATGAGTTGCGTGCTCATTCTTATTTCAAGTTCTGTTTAACGGAGAAAAACTCAAAGAATTCATATCTCCGTGAGGCATCTCACAAATGAACCCCATCTCGCCATACTATTTGTTTTAGAAGACGAAGGCTTGTCCAGCATAGTGAAGAAGTGGAAATTTCAGACAAACTTAATACCATCCAAGTGTTAATATCGGCTCTCCTCCTAACGAATCATTTATTATTTGTATATCACAACTTGTTGTTTGTTTAACTATTGTGAAAAAGTAGTGGGCATCGCCAATGGTTTGGGATGCTTGCCAAATGCTTCATGACAAACGGATGGCAAAATCCTTCAATCGTTTTAATAAGTTTGTCCCAATACAGTTTGCGAGGGGGAGGGGGATGGCCTGAATGGTATAAATGACTACATATCACAGCAATATTTGGGAAAGCCAACATATTTTGAAAAATGAGAGAATGGCATTCCATATATCTTAGAAGTGGGTATCCTATATCGTATATATACCTAGTGATCCGCGCTAACTTATTTATCTCAACATGCAAGCATGTGTTGTCATCATACAATTATGGATGGGATAAGGCTCACCTCAACATGCAACCATGCATGAGAAAAGACCCACCACCACATGAGACTATGCATGAGAGATTATTTTTCATTTTATTATTCTACTTATATTCGATTAATATTTTACAACTATACACAATGAACATAATAAGGCATACATATTTTTAACTTTGGGTCATGTGTTATTAATCCAAATATTTATATTTGGCACGATTAAATATCACTATAATATATTACAACTGATTTCCGCAGCAACACATGGGGTATCATCTAGTTGCAAATATCTTAGAAGCCCTCCTCAAAAAAATATCTTGGAAGGCATTGTTTGGAAGAAAGTACATAGGTGGATGCTACTTGTGGGCTGTGTTGGGATTTCCTCAAAGAGAAGAGGATGATGCAATACAATAGAGATAAGTATTTCCCTCAATTAAGAACCAGGGTTATCAATCCAGTAGGAGAATCACGCAACACCTCGTTAGCAGTACCTGCACACAAACTAACAACAACTTGCACCCAACGGGAACAAGGGGTTGTCAATACCTCTGCGGTTAATTAAAAGATTAAATATCATAGTGGTAGATAGATAAATAAAACACAGAATAAAATAAAGAAAAGAAAAATTGCAGCAATTTATTTTTGGATTTTAATATATGATAAAAGTAGACCCGGGGCCATAGTTTTCACCAGAGGCTTCTCTCTTGAAGATAGCATACAGTGGGTAAACAAATTACTGTTAGGCAACTGATAGAAAAGCAAATAATCATGACGATATCCAAGGCAATGATCATGTCTGTAGGCATCATTTCTGAGACAAGTAGACCGACTCCTGCCTACATCTACTACTATTACTCCACCCATCGACCGTTGTCCAGCATGCATCTGGAGTATTATGTTCATAAAGAACAAAGTAACGCCTTAAGCAAGATTACATGATGTAGACAAAGTAAACTCACGCATGAATAAACCCAATCTTTTTATCCTTAATGGCAACAATACAAATCGTGTCTTGTCCCTTTCTGTCACTGGGATATAGATCACCGCAATATTGAACCCATCACAAAGCACATCTCCCATTGCAAGAAAAACTAATCTAGTTGGCCAAACCAAATCAATAGATCAGAGAGAAATACAAAGCTATAATAGTAATGCATAAAAGAGTTTAGAGAAGACTCAAGTAATATTCATGGATAATCTGAGCATAAACTCACAAATCATCGGATCCCAACAAACATAAGGCAAAAAGTGAACACATCGAATAGATCTCCAAGAACATCGAGGAGAACATTGTAGTGAAGATCAAAGAGAGAGAAGAAGCCATTTAGCTCCTAACTATTGACCCGTAGGTGTAGCGCCCAAGATGCGATTCTATCCCAATCACGTGATGAATTCATGATTGGGGCACAATCGCATTTCGAACGCATAGCAAGGTGGATATCATTACAACATACCATGTACTGAATAGATGAGAATGCCAGATAAAGGCTTACACTCGCCACAAGCTATAACATGAATACAACAGTTTATCAATACATAGCAATCATCATACAGAAGAGCAGGATCGGACTACGGATGAAATCAAACGAAAAAGAAGAACGACATCCACCCTGCTAATCCCAGGCTCCCTTGCCCGGAACCTAACCCTTGATCGAAGAAGAAGAAGCGGAAGAACTCCAAACAAATAAGCATTGCTCTCACATCATAGCATCGCATTACATGTACCTGCAACTGTGTTGTAGTAATCTGTGAGCCACGAGGATTGAGCAATCCCATTACCATGGGTATCAAGACATGAAATATTAATGGGTATGAAATGGATAAGTGGTGAGGTTGCAGCAAGCACTAAGAATTGTATGGTGGCTAACTTACGAGTACAAGAGTAAGAAGAGAAACTACGCATAACGGTCACATCTAGTAATGATCAAGAAGTAATCCTGAACTACTTACGACTCAAACATAACCTCAACATGTTCTCTTCCCAAACTTGCTCGAAAAGAGACAGTCATGGTTACACACGCGGTTGGTGTATTTTAGTTCGGATCTGGTGTCAAGTTCTCTACAACCGGATATTAAAAAATCCCATCTGTCACATAACCGCGGGCACGACTCTCGAAAGTTTAAACCCTGCAGGGGTGTCCCAACTTAGCCCATGACAAGCTCTCATGATCAATGGAGGAAAATCCTCCTCCCGGAACAACCCGATCAAGCTCGGAATCCCGGTTCACAAGACATTTCGACAATGGTAAAACAAAACCAGCAAGACCTTTCGACATGCCGACACCCTGATAGTAGTCGCACGTATCTAGTCTCAGGCCACGATCGGATGAGCACAACGTACAACAACTGAGACCCGAGTTGCCCTGGGGGAAGCCGCACACGAATCTGTTTTGGACCAACACTCATGAGGAGCGCTGGCCCGGGTTGTTGATTAAAAGACCTCGTGTGCTAGCCGGTCCATATGCAAGTTTTAGTTGTTATTAGGCAAATGGTAAAACCAAAGTTGGGCCTTGCTGGAAGAGTTTTATTTGAAGTGAACTGTCAAGGGGGGCCCATAAACCCTGACCGTGTTACGAACGCAAAATCAAGGAACATAACACCGATATGACGGAAATTAGGGCGGCAAGAGTGGAACAAAACACCAGGCAAAAGGCCGAGCCTTCCACTCTTTACCAAGTATATATGTGCATTAATTAAATAAGAGATATTGTGATATTCCATGATATCCATGTCCCAACATGGAACAATATGCAACTAGCAACGCTATAAGAGGGTCTGAGCAAAGCGGTAACATAGCCAAACAATGGTTTGCTGGGACCATGGAAAAGGTTAGAAGCTGTTTCATAGCATATTGGGAGGCTTGATAAACAAATGGTGGGTAACACGACTTAGCGATAGCATCGAGACAACTAGCATAGCAAAGATAGTAGTGAGATCCAAGGTGACAGTCATCTTGCCTAAAATCCCGCTAGGAAGAAGACTGAATCCATGAAGAAGATGAATGGGCGTAGTCGAACGAATCCTCACAATCGCAACGTAACTGAAACTATCGAGAAGAAGCACAAGCGGAAAGAAGCAAACAACATGGTAAACAACCAAGCATAATCATGGCATGATGCACACCGAATGTAACACCCCGAGAATCATGCTACAGTAAACCCCTGTTAATGATGTCAGGTCATCATAATTAAAAATTTGCTAAACCTCACTTGTTTCAAACTAAGTTAAAATACAAATTCAAATAACAAGTCAAATTATAATTTCATAAAACAATGAATAAAAAAATGTTCAAAATGTTAGTAATATTCACTAAGTAATTGTCATGTAACAACTAACAACCAATAATTGTGCATTATTAAAAGGCCCCTAACCTAATTAAAACAGTACCAGCAACAAATTAATTAACCAATTCAATTTCTAAAAATTGATAAATAGTTGCATTTACCCTGAAGCTTTTTGTGCACTCCCGGAATATTACCTAGTATTTATGTGCCAAGTTTCAAATTAAACATAAGTCATTTGCTAGCTAAACCAAAATACAAAACAGAAAAGAAAATGAATAAAAGCAAAAGGCTACTGTGCACTTGCGGCCTACTGCTACAGGAGCCGGCCCAGCCCACCATCATAGCCTCCTCCAACCTCTGTTCATAGAGGGCGCGTTGGACGCCGCGCGTGCGTCCATGGCGCGGATGGCCACGCGGCGCCCATCCGCTGGCTCTACGGGGCAGATAAGGTCCCCCTCGCTGATATGACCGTGTGTAATTTATTTATGATGGTTGCTGCTGACAAAACAAAGTCTACACCTATGGTCGAACATGCTACTGGTATTGTTCAAGATAAAGCTCTAATTGTTGTTGATCATAAAACTACACGTGGGCTGACTAGGGGAGCAAGCATGGAGTTGATACGACGGACTAGTATGAAGCAAAGTGATGCATGCGTTCTTGCATGGAAGGTCTTTTCTTGGAGTTGCAAAAAAGGAAAGCGATCATGTATGTTTGGTAACTACAAATACAAGGCAAGGCGACGTATATTATATTTTTTACTGCCATGCAAGAAGGCTTACAAGATAGATACGGGCAGGAGACTTAATGCATGGAGTTTTTTTATCTCTAAAGGAAGTAGGATGGGGCCCACCAGAAAGAAAGATGGCGTACGGGGTTAAGCTAGCTAGAAAATCCAATCTGAGATGTAAAAAGATTGGACTCTTATATTTTATACTAGTTTATTTTCTTTCCAAAGTTGAGTGCGTGCGTGAGGGGTTTAGGCGAGGTTCAAGTCAGTTATTTAAAGCCATGGTGCATGGATGTAAAAGGAGGTTATTTTTATATGAAATAGACACGATGTGTTTTTCAGGGTAGACACACCCGTATCAAGTTTTGGAGTTCGTGGAAATTATTTTGCACGTGAATACCTTCATCGAGATTGGTTTTCTCGTGCTGGGCCGTAAGGTTCAAACCCTCTACTTCGTGTACATCGCATGCACGGGCGAGAGGTTGCTACTGCTGGTGGTGGAGTGTCGTGAAAGATCGGGCCCCAACAACGGATCGGATCTCACTATGAGGTTCGGTCTACATCAGGTGGTATTCAGAGCAACAGGTTGTTCACGACACTATGGAGAAGATGGCAAGGGCACGTCATTCAGTAAGTTAAGCTATGGATTTCAGTTGGAGGAGGAAGGTCGCTGGGCCGGGCTATTTCACACCCGTGTGGTGGTGAGAGAGAGATCATGTGCTATGACGATCGATCACATGAATTTGATCAATGTTGCAAGCATCGAGATGGTGGAGAAGCTGAATCTACCAATGACACCACGATCACAACCATATTTGTTTCGTTGGGGTCAAGAAGAGCTCACTGTCACGCAACAAACCAAGGTACCGTTTTTTTTGGAAAATTATTTTTGCGAGGTTTTGTGCGATGTGATTCCGGCACCGATGGTTTCGTGTCACTTGTTGCTGGGCAAGCCATGGTACAAAGAGCACGATGTTGCATATGATGGTCAAACACACAGATATACCGTTAAGAAGGGTAAGAAGTGCATGCTTGTGCCCATGGGTGAGGAGCGTTTTATTGCTTGGAGGAAAGAACATCGGGAAAAGATAAAAGAGGAGGGAGAAGCAACAAAGAAGAAGGTTCAAGCTGGTAAAATTTCTACAATCATGGTGCAGTCTATAGATAAGCATATTGCTGAACAAATCGACTCGAAACCGAGGACGGTTTCGTTGCAAGGGAGAGAGGATGATATGACCGTGTGTAATTTATTTATGATGGTCGCTGCTGACAAAACAAAGTATACACCTATGGTCGAACATGCTACTGGTATTGTTCAAGATAAAGCTCGAATTGTTGTTGATCATGAAACTACACGTGGGCTGACTAGGGGAGCAAGCATGGAGTTGATACGACAGACTAGTATGAAGCAAAGTGATGCATGCGTTCTTGCATGGAAGGTCTTTTCTTAGAGTTGCAAAAAAGGAAAGCGATCATGTATGTTTGGTAACTACAAATACAAGGCAAGGCGATGTATATTATATTTGTTACTGCCATGCAAGAAGGCTTAGAAGATAGATACGGGCAGGAGACTTAATGCATGGAGTTTTTTATCTTTAAAGGAAGTAGGATGGGGCCCACCAGAAAGAAAGATGGCGTACGGGGTTAAGCTAGCTAGAAAATCCAATCTGAGATGTAAAAAGATTGGACTCTTATATTTTATACTAGTTTATTTTCTTTCCAAAATTGAGTGCGTGCGTGAGGGGTTTAGGCGAGGTTCAAGTCAGTTATTTAAAGCCATGGTGCATGGATGTAAAAGGAGGTTATTTTTATATGAAATAGACATGATGTGTTTTTCAAGGTAGACACACCCGTATCAAGTTTTGGAGGGATCTTTAGAAAACCTCTGTTTTGCGATTTCTCTTCGTGGAAATTGTTTTGCGCGTGAGTACCTTCGTCGAGATTGGTTTTCTCGTGCTGGGCCATAAGGTTCAAACCCTCTACTTCGTGTACATCGCGTGCACGGGCGAGAGGTTGCTACTGGTGGTGGTGGAGTGCCGTGAAAGATCGGGCCCCAACAATGGATCGGATCTCACTACGAGGTCCGGTCTACATCACTCGCCCCCCTCTCGTGAACCCTAGCCCCGTTTTCCCTTCTCCCACGCCCTCCACTAAATCTGATCGACTCCCGCCGCCGTCGCCGCCATGCCTCACCTCGCCACCGTGGTCACCGAGCTCCTTGATGGCTGTCATCCACCGCATCGTCCACGACCACGAGCTCGAGCTGGGCGCCTCTACATCACCGGGATCGAGCGCTTCTTCCCCTCGGCCGCCGACGCCTCTCCAACAAATTTCGGCACCATCTGCTGCTCCCGGCTACCAACGTGCCTCCGTGAGCTCCCTTGGTGAGAGTCCCCTACATTTCCGCCTTGCATCGACCTCGAACCACAACGCATGTTGCTGCCCCACCGCCATGTCCGTGTCCGTGCACCTCCGCTCCTCACAACATGCCGCGGCCGCCCTGTGCGCGCCTCATCGTTGCCGCGCTCCCGCCGCGTTCCGGCCTCGCCTCCGGTTATGGTCCAGTGCGTGTCCGCGTGCCAGGATCCACGGTCACCGCTGCTCCCGTGCGCACCCCTACCCGCGTGGTTGCTGCTGCTCGTGCGCTGCTGCTGCTGCTACTGCCTGCTACCGACGCTGCTACTGCCCTTTCTGCTTTGCTTCCATTGATGCTCTACTACTATTGCTTGCTACTTTGCTGCTACTCTAGGCTGCTGCTTCTTGCTAACTGTCGCGTGCTATGCTCTGCTTGCTAGTGCAGCTGCTGGAGCGCCATGCACCCTCGCATGTGTGTGCCCAAGCACACTAGTAGTCGGCTTTGGCCATGGCCGCTGGGCTAGTCCCCTGTTTAGATTAGCAAATTATTAGTGGTTAGGTTAGTCTATGTATAGATGATATGTGGATCCCCTAGAGACTATAATAACTAAGAAAAATCATTTTTGCTACTCTAAATGACACCTGGGCCCCACCTGAAGGAAATATGCCCTAGAGGCAATAATAAAGTTATTATTTATTTCCTTATATCATGATAAAAGTTTATTATTCATGCTAGAATTGTATTAACCGGAAACATAATGCATGTGTGAATACATAGACAAACAGAGTGTCACTAGTATGCCTCTACTTGACTAGCTCGTTAATCAAAGATGGTTATGTTTCCTAACCATGGTCAAAGAGTTGTCATTTGATTAACGGGATCACATCATTAGTTGAATGATCTGATTGACATGACCCATTCCATTAGCTTAGCACCCGATCGTTTAGTATGTTGCTATTGCTTTCTTCATGACTTATACATGTTCCTATGACTATGACATTATGCAACTCCCGTTTGCCGGAGGAACACTTTGTGTGCTACCAAACGTCACAACGTAACTGGGTGATTATAAAGGAGCTCTACAGGTGTCTCCAAAGGTACATGTTGGGTTGGCGTATTTCGAGATTAGGATTTGTCACTCCGATTGTCGGAGAGGTATCTCTGGGCCCTCTCGGTAATGCACATCACTGAAGCCTTGCAAGCATTGCAACTAATGAGTTAGTTGCGGGATGATGTATTACGGAACGAGTAAAGAGACTTGCCGGTAACGAGATTGAACTAGGTATTGGATACCGACGATCGAATCTCGGGCAAGTAACATACCGATGACAAAGGGAACAACGTATGTTGTTATGCGGTCTGACCGATAAAAGATCTTCGTAGAATATGTAGGATCCAATATGAGCATCCAGGTTCCGCTATTGGTTATTGACCGGAGACGTATCTCGGTCATGTCTACATTGTTCTCGAACCCGTAGGGTCCGCACGCTTAAGGTTACGATGACAATTATATTATGAGTTTATGCATTTTGATGTACCGAAGTTTGTTCGGAGTCCCGGATGTGATCACAGACATGACGAGGAGTCTCAAAATGGTCGAGACATAAAGATTGATATATTGGAAGCCTATATTTGGATATCGGACGCGTTCCGGGTGAAATCGGGATTTTATCGGATTACCGGGAGGTTACCGGAACCCCCCGGGAGGTATATGGGCCTTAGTGGGCCTTAGTGGAAGAGAGAAGAGGTGGCCAGAGATGGGCCGCGCACCCCTCCCCCTCTTTGGTCCGAATAGGACAAGGAGAGGGGGCCGGCCCCCCTTCCTCCTCTCTCTCCTCTTTTCCCCCCTCCGCGAATCCTATTCCAACTAGGAAAGGGGGGAGTCCTACTCCCGGAAGGAGTAGGACTCCTCCTGGCGCGCCACCTCTTGGCCGGCCAGCCCCCCCCCCCTTTGAGCCTTTATATACGGAGGCACGGGGCACCCCTAGAGACACAAGTTGATCCACGTGATCATATTCTTAGCCGTGTGCGGTGCCCCCTTCAACATAGTCCTCGATAATATTGTAGCGGTGCTTAGGCGAAGCCCTGCGACGGTAGTACATCAAGATCGTCACCACGCCGTTGTGCTGACGGAACTCTTCCCCGACACTTTGCTGGATCGGAGTCCGGGGATCGTCATCGAGCTGAACGTGTGCTAGAACTCGGAGGTGCCGTAGTTTCGGTGCTTGATCGGTCGGGCCGTGGAGACGTACGACTACATCAACCAAGTTAACGCTTCCGTTGTCGATGTACAAGGGTACGTAGATCACACTCTCCCCCTCTCGTTGCTATGCATCACCATGATCTTGCGTGTGCGTAGGAAATTTTTTGAAATTACTACGAAACCCAACAGTGGCATCAGAGCCTAGGTTTTATGTGTTGATGTTATATGCACGAGTAGAACACAAGTGAGTTGTGGGCGATATAAGTCATACTGCTTACCAGCATGTCATACTTTGGTTCGGCGGTATTGTTGGACGAAGCGGCCCGGACCGACATTACGCGTACGCTTACGCGAGACCGGTTCTCCCGACGTGCTTTGCACAAAGGTGGCTAGCGGGTGACAGTTTCTCCAACTTTAGTTGAACCGAGTGTGGCTACGCCCGGTCCTTGCGAAGGTTAAAACAACACCAACTTGACAAACTATCATTGTGGTTTTGATGCGTAGGTAAGATTGGTTCTTGCTTAAGCCCGTAGCAGCCACGTAAAACTTGCAACAACAAAGTAGAGGACGTCTAACTTGTTTTTGCAGGGCATGTTGTGATGTGATATGGTCAAGACATGATGCTAAATTTTATTGTATGAGATGATCATGTTCTGTAACCGAGTTATCGGCAACTGGCAGGAGCCATATGGTTGTCGCTTTATTGTATGCAATGCAATCGCACTGTAATGCTTTACTTTATCACTAAGCGGTAGCGATAGTCGTGGAAGCATGAGATTGGCGAGACGACAACGATGCTACGATGGAGATCAAGGTGTCGCGCTGGTGACGATGGTGATCACGACGGTGCTTCGAGGATGGAGATCACAAGCACAAGATGATGATGGCCATATCATATCACTTATATTGATTGCATGTGATGTTTATCTTTTATGCATCTTATCTTGCTTTGATTGACGATAGCATTATAAGATGATCTCTCACTAATTATCAAGAAGTGTTCTCCCTGAGTATGCACCGTTGCGAAAGTTCTTCGTGCTGAGACACCACGTGATGATTGGGTGTGATAGGCTCTATGTTCAAATACAACGGGTGCAAAATAGTTGCACACGCAGAATACTCAGGTTATACTTGACGAGCCAAGCATATACAGATATGGCCTCGGAACACGGAGATCGAAAGGTCGAGCATGAATCATATAGTAGATATGATCAACATAGTGATGTTCATCAATGAAACTACTCCATCTCACATGATGATTGGACATGGTTTAGTTGACTTGGATCACGTAATCACTTAGAGGATTAGAGGGATGTCTATCTAAGTGGGAGTTCTTTAAGTAATATGATTAATTGAACCTAAATTTATCATGAACTTAGTACCTGATAGTATCTTGCTTATGTATGTTTGATTGTAGATAGATGGCCCGTGCTGTTGTTCCGTTGAATTTTAATGCGTTCCTTGAGAAAGCAAAGTTGAAAGATGACGGTAGCAATTACACGGACTGGGTCCGTAACTTGAGGATTATCCTCATTGCTGCACAGAAGAATTACGTCCTGGAAGCACCGCTGGGTACCAGGCCTGCTGCTGGAGCAACACCAGATGTTATGAATGTCTGGCAGAGCAAAGCTGATGACTACTCGATAGTTCAATGTGCCATGCTTTACGGCTTAGAACCAGGACTTCAACGACGTTTTGAACGTCATGGGGCATATGAGATGTTCCAGGAGTTGAAGTTAATATTTCAAGCAAATGCCCGGATTGAGAGATATGAAGTCTCCAATAAGTTCTATAGCTGCAAGATGGAGGAGAACAGTTCTGTCAGTGAGCATATACTCAAGATGTCTAGGTATTGCAATCACTTGATTCAACTGGGAGTTAATCTTCTGGATGATAGCGTCATTGACAGAATTCTCCAATCACTTCCACCAAGCTACAAGAGCTTCGTGATGAACTATAATATGCAAGGGATGAATAAGACTATTCCCGAGCTCTTCGCAATGCTGAAAGCTGCGGAGGTAGAAATCAAGAAGGAGCATCAAGTGTTGATGGTCAACAAGACCACTAGTTTCAAGAAAAAGGGCAAAGGGAAGAAGAAGGGGAACTTCAAGAAGAACAGCAAGCAAGTTGCTGCTCAAGATAAGAAACCCAAGTCTGGACCTAAGCCTGAAACTGAGTGCTTCTACTGCAAGCAGACTGGTCACTGGAAGCGGAACTTCCCCAAGTATTTGGCGGATAAGAAGGATGGCAAGGTGAACAAAGGTATATGTGATATATATGTTATTGATGTGTACCTTACTAATGCTCGCAGTAGCACCTGGGTATTTGATACTGGTTCTGTTGCTAATATTTGCAACTCGAAACAGGGACTACGGATTAAGCGAAGATTGGCTAAGGACGAGGTGACGATGCGCGTGGGAAACGGTTCCAAAGTCGATGTGATCGTAGTCGGCGCGCTACCTCTACATCTACCTTCGGGATTAATATTAGACCTAAATAATTGTTATTTGGTGCCAGCGTTAAGCATGAACATTATATCTGGATCTTGTTTGATGCGAGACGATTATTCATTTAAATCAGAGAATAATGGTTGTTCTATTTATATGAGTAATATCTTTTATGGTCATGCACCCTTGAAGAATGGTCTATTCTTATTGAATCTCGATAGTAGTGACACACATATTCATAATGTTGAAGCCAAAAGATGCAGAGTTGATAATGATAGTGCAACTTATTTGTGGCACTGCCGTTTAGGTCATATCGGTGTAAAGCGCATGAAGAAACTCCATACTGATGGACTTTTGGAACCACTTGATTATGAATCACTTGGTACTTGCGAACCGTGCCTCATGGGCAAGATGACTAAAACGCCGTTCTCCGGTACTATGGAGAGAGCAACAGATTTGTTGGAAATCATACATACAGATGTATGTGGTTCGATGAATATTGAGGCTCGTGGCGGATATCGTTATTTTCTCACCTTCACAGATGACTTAAGCAGATATGGGTATATCTACTTAATGAAACATAAGTCTGAAACGTTTGAAAAGTTCAAAGAATTTTAGAGTGAAGTTGAAAATCATCGTAACAAGAAAATAAAGTTTCTACGATCTGATCATGGAGGAGAATATTTGAGTTACGAGTTTGGTGTACATTTGAAACAATGCGGAATAGTTTCGCAACTCACGCCACCCGGAACACCACAGCGTAATGGTGTGTCCGAATGTCATAATCGTACTTTACTAGATATGGTGAGATCTATGATGTCTCTTACTGATTTGCCGCTATCGTTTTGGGGTTATGCTTTGGAGACGGCCGCATTCACGTTAAATAGGGCACCATCAAAATCCGTTGAGACGACGCCTTATGAACTATGGTTTGGCAAGAAACCAAAGTTGTCATTTCTGAAAGTTTGGGGCTGCGATGCTTATGTGAAAAAGCTTCAACCTGATAAGCTCGAACCCAAATCGGAGAAATGTGTCTTCATAGGATATCCAAAGGAGACTATTGGATACACCTTCTATCACAGATCCGAAGGCAAGACTTTTGTTGCTAAGTTCGGAAACTTTCTGGAGAAGGAGTTTCTCTCGAAAGAAGTGAGTGGGAGGAAAGTAGAACTTGACGAGGTAACTGTACCTGCTCCCTTATTGGAAAGTAGTGCATCACAGAAAACTGTTTCTGTGACACCTACACCAATTAATGAGGAAGCTAATGATAATGATCATGAAACTTCAGAACAAGACACTACTGAACCTCGTAGATCAACTAGAGTGAGATCCGCGCCAGAGTGGTACGGTAATCCTGTTCTGGAAGTCATGCTACTAGATCATGATGAACCTACAAACTATGAAGAAGTGATGGTGAGCCCAGATTCCGCAAAATGGCTTGAAGCCATGAAATCTGAGATGGGATCCATGTATGAGAACAAAGTGTGGACTTTGGTTGACTTGCCCAATGATCGGCAAGCAATTGAGAATAAATGGATCTTCAAGAAGAAGACTGACGCCGACGGTAATATTACTGTCTACAAAGCTCGACTTGTCGCAAAAGGGTTTCGGCAAGTTCAAGGGATTGACTACGATGAGACCTTCTCACTCGTAGCGATGCTTAAGTCTGTCCGAATCATGTTAGCAATTGCCGCATTTTATGATTATGAAATTTGGCAGATGGATGTCAAAACTGCATTCCTGAATGGATTTCTGGAAGAAGAGTTGTATATGATGCAACCAGAGGGTTTTGTCGATCCAAAGGGAGCTAACAAAGTGTGCAAGCTCCAGCGATCCATTTATGGACTAGTGCAAGCCTCTCGGAGTTGGAATAAACGCTTTGATAGTGTGATCAAAGCATTTGGTTTTATACAGACTTTCGGAGAAGCCTGTATTTACAAGAAAGTGAGTGGGAGCTCTGTAGCATTTCTGATATTATATGTGGATGACATATTACTGATTGGAAATGATATAGAATTTCTGGATAGCATAAAGGGATACTTGAATAAGAGTTTTTCAATGAAAGACCTCGGTGAAGCTGCTTACATATTAGGCATTAAGATCTATAGAGATAGATCAAGACGCTTAATTGGACTTTCACAAAGCACATACCTTGACAAAGTTTTGAAGAAGTTCAAAATGGATCAAGCAAAGAAAGGGTTCTTGCCTGTGTTACAAGGTGTGAAGTTGAGTCAGACTCAATGCCCGACCACTGCAGAAGATAGAGAGAAAATGAAAGATGTTCCCTATGCTTCAGCCATAGGCTCTATCATGTAAGCAATGTTGTGTACCAGACCTGATGTGTGCCTTGCTATAAGTCTAGCAGGGAGGTACCAAAGTAATCCAGGAGTGGATCACTGGACAACGGTCAAGAACATCCTGAAGTACCTTAAAAGGACTAAGGATATGTTTCTCGTATATGGAGGTGACAAAGAGCTCATCGTAAACGGTTACGTGGATGCAAGCTTTGACACTGATCCGGACGATTCTAAATCGCAAACCGGATACGTGTTTACATTAAACGGTGGAGCTGTCAGTTGGTGCAGTTCTAAACAAAGCGTCGTGGCAGGATCTACATGTGAAGCGGAGTACATAGCTGCTTCGGAAGCAGCAAACGAAGGAGTCTGGATGAAGGAGTTCATATCCGATCTAGGTGTCATACCTAGTGCTTCGGGTCCAATGAAAATCTTTTGTGACAATACTGGTGCAATTGCCTTGGTGAAGGAATCCAGATTTCACAAGAGAACCAAGCACATTAAGAGACGCTTCAATTCCATCCGGGATCTAGTCCAGGTGGGAGACATAGAGATTTGCAAGATACATACGGATCTGAATGTAGCAAACCCGTTGACTAAGCCTCTTCCACGAGCAAAACATGATCAGCACCAAGGCTCCATGGGTGTTAGAATCATTATAGTATAATCTAGATTATTGACTCTAGTGCAAGTGGGAGACTGAAGGAAATATGCCCTAGAGGCAATAATAAAGTTATTATTTATTTCCTTATATCGTGATAAAATTTTATTATTCATGCTAGAATTGTATTAACTGGAAACATAATACATGTGTGAATACATAGACAAATAGAGTGTCACTAGTATGCCTCTACTTGACTAGCTCGTTAATCAAAGATGGTTATGTTTCCTAACCATGGACAAAGAGTTGTCATTTGATTAATGGGATCACATCATTAGTTGAATGATCTGATTGACATGACCCATTCCATTAGCTTAGCACCCGATCGTTTAGTATGTTGCTATTGCTTTCTTCATGACTTATACATGTTCCTATGACTATGACATTATGCAACTCCCGTTTGCCGGAGGAACACTTTGTGTGCTACCAAACGTCACAACGTAACTGGGTGATTATAAAGGAGCTCTACAGGTGTCTCCAAAGGTACATGTTGGGTTGGCGTATTTCGAGATTAGGATTTGTCACTCCGATTGTCGGAGAGGTATCTCTGGGCCCTCTCGGTAATGCACATCACTGAAGCCTTGCAAGCATTGCAACTAATGAGTTAGTTGCGGGATGATGTATTACGGAACGAGTAAAGAGACTTGCCGGTAACGAGATTGAACTAGGTATTGGATACCGACGATCGAATCTCGGGCAAGTAACATACCGATGACAAAGGGAACAACGTATGTTGTTATGCGGTCTGACCGAGAAAAGATCTTCGTAGAATATGTAGGAGCCAATATGAGCATCCAGGTTCCTCTATTGGTTATTGACCGGAGACGTATCTCAGTCATGTCTACATTGTTCTCGAACCTGTAGGGTCCGCACGCTTAAGGTTACGATGACAGTTATATTATGAGTTTATGCATTTTGATGTACCGAAGTTTGTTCGGAGTCCCGGATGTGATCACAGACATGACGAGGAGTCTCGAAATGGTCGATACATAAAGATTGATATATTGGAAGCCTATATTTGGATATCGGACGCGTTCTGGGTGAAATCGGGATTTTATCGGATTACCGGGAGGTTACCGGAACCCCCTGGGAGGTATATGGGC
The DNA here is from genome assembly GCF_003073215.2 of Triticum urartu. Classification (NCBI taxonomy): domain Eukaryota; kingdom Viridiplantae; phylum Streptophyta; class Magnoliopsida; order Poales; family Poaceae; genus Triticum; species Triticum urartu. The sequence goes on from NC_053028.1 coordinate 408,497,865, forward strand.
CTTAGTGGGCCTTAGTGGAAGAGAGGAGAGGTGGCCAGAGATGGGCCGCGCACCCCTCCCCCCCTTTGGTCCGAATAGGACAAGGAGAGGGGGCCGGCCCCCCTTCCTCCTCTCTCTCCTCTTTTCCCCCCTCCGCGAATCCTATTCCAACTAGGAAAGGGGGGGAGTCCTACTCCCGGAAGGAGTAGGACTCCTCCTGGCGCGCCACCTCTTGGCCGGCCGGCCCCCCCTTTGAGCCTTTATATACGGAGGCACGGGGCACCCCTAGAGACACAAGTTGATCCACGTGATCATATTCTTAGTCGTGTGCGGTGCCCCCTTCCACCATAGTCCTCGATAATATTGTAGCGGTGCTTAGGCGAAGCCCTGCGACGGTAGTACATCAAGATCGTCACCACACCGTCGTGCTGGCGGAACTCTTCCCCGACACTTTGCTGGATCGGAGTCCGGGGATCGTCATCGAGCTGAACGTGTGCTAGAACTCGGAGATGCCGTAGTTTCGGTGCTTGATCGGTCGGGCCGTGGAGACGTACGACTACATCAACCAAGTTAACGCTTCCATTGTCGATCTATAAGGGTACGTAGATCACACTCTCCCCCTCTCGTTGCTATGCATCACCATGATCTTGCGTGTGCGTAGGAATTTTTTTGAAATTACTACGAAACCCAACACCACCATCATTAGTCATCCATTGACCGGTCAATGTTGACCTAGTCAACTGCTGACTGGGCAGTTGACTGTGCCCACATGTCAGCCTTTGGTGCATTGTTGGCACTGCAACGGTTGCACCTAGCATTTTTCCCATTTATTTTCGAATTACAAGTAAATCCAGAAATTTTGAAAATCATTTAAAACTTTGGAAAATCATATAAAATAATCTGTAACTCGGATGAAAATACTTTATACATGAAAGTTGCTCAGAACGACGAGACGAATTCGAATACACGGTCCATTCATTCGCCACGCGTCCCTAGCATAGCGAACCTACAACCTTCCCCCTCCGATTCGTCTGTCCGAAAACACGAAACACCGGGAATACTTTCCCGGATGTTTCCCCCCTTCGTCGGTATCACCTACTACTGCGTTAGGTCACCCTAGCACCGCGTATTGCCATGTTTGCTTTGTGTTGCTTTGATTGCTCTGTTATTTATTTGTGCTCCCCCTCTGTTACTTCTTTCTGGTAGACCCCGAGACCGCCGCGATACCACCGTGATCGACTACATTGACGACTACCCCTCCTTCTTGCCAGAGCAACCAGGCAAGCCAACCCCCTTGTTCATCCCGATATCGCCTACTCTTTCCCTCTACTGCTTGCATTAGAGTAGTGTTACTGTTTCATCGGTTTGATCCTATATTGTTGCATAGCATGTCCTTGTTGCTACTATTGATACCTTTACCTGCAATCCTAAATGCTTAGTATAGGTTGCTAGTTTATCATCAATGGCTTACACTCTTGTGTGTCTGCCATGCTATACTACTGGGTCGTGATCACTTCAGGAGGTGATCACAGGTACATATACTATATACTTTTACATTACCTATGTTACTGTTCGGAGATGGGGGCTAAAGGGGCAGGTGGTTCCACCTAGGTAGTGGTGGGCCTGGTTTCCCGGCAGCGCCCTGATGGTTACTTTGTGGCAGAGCGACAGGGCAGGTTGCGACCACCTAGGAGACAGGTGGGCCTGGTCCCTGGTTGGCGTCCGCGGTTACTTCAAAATAACATGCTTAATGAGATCTGGATATTTGATCTGAGTCTGACCACTAGCCTATATGCACTAACCAACTATGCGGGAACAGTTATGGGCACTCGACGTCGTGGTATCAGCCAAAGCTCTTTTGACGTCAGCGACAGAGCGGCGCGCTCCGGATTGGCTCGTAAGCCTGCGCTTGTATTAAGGGGGTTAGGTCTGCTTCCGGCCGCCCTCACAACGTGCAAGAGTGCAATGAGTGATGGGCCCAGACCCCTGCGCGCTTAGGATTTAGACCGGCGTGTTGACCTCTCTATTGAGTCTAGGTGGGGATGCGATGTGTTGATCTTCCGAGGCCGGGCATGACCCAGGAAAGTGTGTCTGGCCAGAGGGATCGAGCATGTTGAGTAATGTGGTGCACCCCTGCAGGGAAATTTATCTATTCGAATAGCCGTGTCCCTCGGTAAAAGGATGACTCGGAGTTGTATTTTGACCTTATGACAACTAGAACCAGATACTTAATAAAACACACCTCTTACAAGTTCCAGATACAACCCGGTGATCACTTTCCCACAGGGCGACGAGGGAAGGATCCCCGGGTAGGATTATGCTATGCGGTGTCCCTTGATGCTTCTCTTGCTACTCTCTTCTACATGCTTCAAGATGGAGGCAGCCAGAAGCGTAGTCTTTGATGGGACTAGCTATCCCCCTCTTATTCTGGCATTCTGCAGTTCAGTCCACAGATACTACCCATTTCATTGATACCAATGCATATGTAGTGTAGATACTTGCTTGCGAGTACTTTGGATGAGTACTCACGGTTGCTTTGCTCTCTCTTTCCCCCCTTTTTCCATTCTTCTCGGACGTCGCAACCAGATGATGGAGTCCAAGAGTCAGAGGATCCCGAGGATGTTTCTACGTGGAGTTCGACTTCAAGGAGTAGTTAGGAGGTCCCAGGCAGGAGGTCTTGCCTTTTCGATCATTGCTACTTCTGTGCTAGCCTTCTTAAGGCAAACTAGTTTAACTTATGTCTGTACTCAGATATAATTGCTTCCGTTGACTCTTGTGTATTCATGCTTATGTATTCGATCCCTCGAGGCCCCTGGCTTGTAATATAAAGCTTGTATTATTTTAATTTGTGTTTAAAGTTGTGTTGTGATATCTTCCTGTGAGTCTCTGATCTTGATCGTACACATTTGCGTGTATGATTAGTGTACGATTGAATCGAGGGAGTCACACTCAAGTATGATGCATGTCCGGTTTAATGAGGTATGACATGGAAAAATGCAACAAAGGACACTACAAATTAAGTGGAGCTCAATATGCAACGAGTTGCATATTGACAAAACACCACATTCAATTATTTAGTTCACTCTCGTTTATGTATATGACAAGATTAAATGTTGATTAACATGGGAAGAGGTGAAGCATAAGTAAACTAACTATTTGGGCAAGTTTAAATGAGGCTGGAACAATAAACAACAATTCCGGTAAATCCCCATGTCATTTAGCAATTTAATGCAAACAACAATTTTGAACATTTTAAATGTTGTTATCATGATGCGGATGACATATACAAGTTTTATGCAATTTTATGAAAATGTTGACATGAGCATGTTATGACGCATTTGGTCACCATGGCGGAACAAAAGGGGTGCCACACAATGACAACGGAAATGGTGCCACGGAAACATTCCGATGATCCGACAACTCATTGAGATACCGGTGCAAAAGAACAAGTGTGCGAAAGAGCATGTCATGCAAAATATGATGGGGAGTGATCCCGCTATCGTGTGTCCCACATGACGATGGCAAGGCAAATGAGGGATGTCCACGAAACAATTCGGACACGATTCGAACATGTGCAACTTATACATCACAATCATTCATTCACGGACGTTGTCTCGGCGATTATACCTCCCATGGGTGCATTCGGGATGGATCAAGTTCGTCGAAGGAAGTAGTGGTACACGGGTCGTAGTGGAAGTAGTCGTTCTCGTGATGGTAGTCGTTCATGGTACTTGTGACCCATGGTTCTTTGGGCAACAGTAGTCGTACACGTCCGTAGATGTACGGGGCCATCGGTAGAGGTACACGCATGTAGATGAACTTGACGGGTCGTCGTCATCCTGGTACTTGGCGTCCTCTTAGTCTCGACAGAGATGAAATAGTGCAATGATGGTCATGCACGATGAGGCCCCGGTCTTGCAAGACTTGGCATGAACCCAAAAGAAGTGGCACAAAGGCCTCGGTTCGGAGGTGTGTGTCCGAGGTGGGGCACTGCAGCAAGGCGGCTCTTGGTGATCTATTGAGGTAGGGGCGCGCCCGACGCAGACCATGAGGGGCGGACAGACACGACGCTCGAGGGAGGTCATCGACGGTCGGACGAAATAGTAGCTGCAGGAAGGCACGACGGCGCGAGCGGGACTAGCCGGTGGCGAGGTTAAAGCGCGAGAGGAGGGGATGGCGGTGAGGCGCGACGAGGCAGAGCAAGGGCCAGCGGCGAGGCAAGGCGATGAGGCACGAGGCACGTCGGGGCAGCAGGGCGGAAGGTGCAGACGCGAGGATGAAGTAGTGAGGTGAGGGAGCTCGGGGTGGCTGGGCGCCTGCGGGAGCGAAGCGTTGGGTGCGGGCACGCGTGGAGGGGCTCGGGGTCGATCTCTCGGTGCTTGACGAAGACGGCACGGAGGAAGAGGAGCCCGACCGCGGAGCTGATGGAGGAGGGTCAAGGGAGGTCGTAGAGGGCTCGTCGGTTCTAGATCGGGAGGTGGATGGAGGGGGGTTCAAGCGAGGGGATCGGGCGCTGCGCGTGCGTGCGCTCCCTGGTGATAGTGCTAGGAGGAAGGAGGCAGGGGAGCTGGGGATCGATCGGGTGGCTGGGGCTCTTGATCGCTAGCTAGGGTTATCAGCGGGGGCGGCTGGGCCAAGGGCCATGATGCAGATGGGCCGGCCTGGCTGGGCTGCTGGGAGGCCCAGGTGGGTTGGACTCTCTTCTCTCTCCCTCTTCTCTTTTATCGCTCTCCGGCACCTCTTCCCCCTCGCTCGCCTTGGACGCTCCCTTGCCCTTGTTTTTGGGCGCCATAGCAGCCGATGGAGCGCGAGGGACCGAAGGTGGTGAGGGCGCGGCGGCAACGGGCAGAGGAGAAAGCTCTAGATTGGGCTCGAGGAAGAAGAAGGAGACGGCGGTTTCCTAGATTGGAATGGGAGAAAGTGGTAAATGAGTAGCGCCCTTGGGGATTCCTCTTTTTATGGGGAAGGCGCGGGGCTGCCTCTCTACTATTCGATGTTAAGGCATTCACGCAGGCGCACACGTGCTGCTACCGTTCCACGCACGATCCCCATGTCGCACACTCAATGCAGATCGTGGGGAAGCGCATCAGACGAGAAGATTACAGCAGTTAACCCTTGTCACACGTACCCGTGCACCATTTTGGGCCTGGCCCAATGACGCTTCGCACTCGTGTGTGGCCTAGGCCCAGGGGCTCCTATCGGTGGCCCTTTGGTACCCCTTACTTGTGCACGGGCAGTTGCAGTCGTACCCGTGGCGGGGCTTGGTGGGGGTAGCTGGGGACAAAATACAAGACAACGAAGACGGCATCCAAGCCAGTAACCAGGGAGCAGAAGACAAGCTGGAGCCCCGGCAAGATCCTTGCCGGATGGCTTGCGAAGCACTGACAAGAACACCACCCTTGAGGTTGAGAGCTCTGACACCATCAACAATGTCAAGACCAAGGCTCAGGGGCGCGTGCATAGTGGCATGCAGATCTTTGTGAAGACTGGTGGCATGCAGATCTTTGTGAAGACTGGTGGCATGCAGATCTTTGTGAAAACTGGTGGCATGCAGATCTTCGTGAAGACCAGATGACAAGTTCCTGGCGAGACCCTTGCCGGGGACGTTTGCCAGACCCCGGCAAGATCCTTGTCGGGGACATTTGCGAGGCCACGGCAAGGCTCCGCCGCCCCGCCACCGCTCCAGCGCAGCGACCGACCTGCCAGCCTGACAAGCACCTGCATGGTGGCATGCAAATCTTCGTGAAGATCCTGCCACTGCTCCAGCACAGCGGCCAGCCACCCAGCCTGGAATTGCATGCCTCGCCAGCCTGGATGCGTGTCATGATGGGAAGAGGCGGCGACGGATGGGACGGGCTCTATTATCGTCCCCGATAAAGTTAGGGTGTTGGAAATATGCCCTAGAGGCAATAATAAAAGTATTATTATTATATTTCTTTGTTCATGATAATTGTCTTTATTCATGCTATAACTGTATTATCCGGAAATCGTAATACACGTGTGAATACATAGACCATAATATGTCCCTAGTAAGCCTCTAGTTGACTAGCTCGTTGATCAACAGATAGTCATGATTTCCTGGCTATGGACATTGGATGTCATTGATAACGGGATCACATCATTAGGAGAATGATGTGATGGACAAGACCCAATCCTAAGCATAGCACAAAGATCGTGTAGTTCGTTTGCTAGAGCTTTTCCAATGTCAAGTATCTTTTCCTTTGACCATGAGATCGTGTAACTCCCGGATACCGTAGGAATACACGTGTGAATACATAGACCATAATATGTCCCTAGTAAGCCTCTAGTTGACTAGCTCGTTGATCAACAGATAGTCATGGTTTCCTGACTATGGACATTGGATGTCATTGATAACGGGATCACATCATTAGGAGAATGATGTGATGGACAAGACCCAATCCTAAGCATAGCACAAAGATCGTGTAGTTCGTTTGCTAGAGCTTTTTCAATGTCAAGTATCTTTTCCTTTGACCATGAGATCGTGTAACTCCCGGATACCGTAGGAGTGCTTTAGGTGTATCAAACGTCACAACGTAACTGGGTGACTATAAAGGTGCATTACAGGTATCTCCGAAAGTGTCTGTTGGGTTGACACGGATCAAGACTGGGATTTGTCACTCCGGATAACGGAGAGGTATCACTGGGCCCACTCGGTAATGCATCATCATTTTGAGCTCAAGGTGACCAAGTGGTTGATCACGGGATCATGCATTACGGTACGAGTAAAGTGACTTGCCGGTAACGAGATTGAACAAGGTATTGGGATACCAACGATCGAGTCTCGGGCAAGTAACATACCGATTGACAAAGGGAATTGTATACGGGGTTGATTAATCCTCGACATCGTGGTTCATCCGATGAGATCATCGTGGAGCATGTGGGAGCCATCATGGGTATCCAGATCCCGCTGTTGGTTATTGACCGGAGAGTCGTCTCGGTCATGTCTGCTTGTCTCCCGAACTCGTAGGGTCTACACACTTAAGGTTCGGTGACGCTAGGGTTATGAAGATATGTATATCCAGTAATCCGAATGTTGTTCGGAGTCCTGGATGAGATCCCGGACGTCACGAGGAGTTCCGGAATGGTCCGGAGGTAAAGAATTATATATAGGAAGTGCTGTTTCGGGCATCGGGACAAGTTTCGGGGTTATCGGTATTGTACCGGGACCACCGGAGGGGTCCCGTGGGCCCACCGGGTGGGGCCACCTGTCCCGGGGGGCCACATGGGCTGTAGGGGGTGCGCCTTGGCCTACATGGGCCAAGGGCACCAGCCCTACTAGGCCCATGCGCCTAGGGTTTCCACCAAGGAGGAGTCCAGGTGGTGGAAGGCACCCCGAGGTGCCTTGGGGGGGAGGGAAACCCTCCCCTGGCCGCCGCACCTAGGAGATCAGATCTCCTAGGCTGCGCACCACCCCCCCTTGGCCCTCCTATATATAGTGGGGGAGAGGAGGAATTTCATACCACAGCCCCTGGCGCCTCCCTCTCTCCCCGTTACGTCTCTCTCTCGTAGTATAGGCGAAGCCCTGCTACTGTGACGCCCTGCATCCACCACCACACCGTCGTGCTGCTGAATCTTCATCAACCTCTCCTTCCCCCTTGCTGGATCAAGAAAGGAGGAGACGTCATCCGTTCCGTACGTGTGTTGAACGCGGAGGCATCGTCCGTTCGGTGCTAAGATCTTCGGTGATTTGGATCACGTCGTGTTCGACTACATCATCCCCGTTCTTTGAACGCTTCCGCTCGCCATCTACAAGGTACGTAGATGCATCTAATCACTCGTTGCTAGATGAACTCCTAGATGGATCTTGGTGAAACCGTAGGAAAATTTTTGTTTTCTGCTACGTTCCCCAACAAGGGGGCACATAACCAGCGCATTTAATGTGTTTGTCTGTGAACGTCAGTGATAAGCATAGCTACTTTACACCTCCTGTGTGCCACTATGGCAACCCCTTTAGACATATGAAAGGAGGCCCAAGGCATACTGGAGGAGGATTCAGATTTTTTGGACTTTCCGGCCCAGTTTGCATTCGTAGCAGCTAGCCGAAGCTCAAGAACACTGAATATACACTAAAAGCAAGACTAGGGTTTTACGCTTCTCAGTGGCCTAACCCTGGGTAAAAATCCATTCTGTTGATCGTTAGATCTGCTCTTTGTGCACCCCTCTTCCCTGCCAAACCGTAGAAGGTATCCACGTGATTCCACAGGTGTCGTTTCTCCGACAGCCCCTAGGTAGGAGTTAACCATTGCGCGCCCTCGACCTTCACACAAAGGAAGACACTCAATAATAAATCGTGCTCCAACATCTTAGAATAACGAAAGACTATACGTGCATGCTTCTGGAATCACAAACCTTAACACTGTTCTTACTAAACCACAATTACTCACTAGTACAACCCACATATCACTATCTCTATATGTCAAAACTATTGCAAGGAATCAAACTTATCATATTCGGTGATCTACATGAATGTTTTTATTATATTAGGACCAATTTCATAACCCGTGCATATTGCCATTACTATTTACTAGACTCTCAAAATGATATAAGTGAAGCATGAGAGTGCAAATATTTCTTTAAAATATAACCACCACACTGCTCTAAAAGATATAAGTGAAGCACTAGAGCAACTGCCTAGCACAAAAGATATAAGTGAAGCACATAAAGTATTCTAACAAATCAAGAATAAATGTGTGTCCCTCTCAAAAGGTGTGTGTAGCAAAGATGATTGTGGCAAACTAAAATGCAAACAAAGCAAAGACTCATATAATACACGACGCTCCAACCAAAACTCATATCATGTGATTAATAAAAATATAGCTCCAAGTAATATACCGATGAATTGTAGACGAAAGAGGGGATGCTTTCCGGGGCATCCCCAAGCTTAGATGCTTGGTTGTCTTGAATATTGACTTGGGGTGCCTTGGGAATCCCCAAGCTTAGGGTCTTGCCTCTCCTTGTTCCTTCATCCATCGAGATCTCACCCAAAACTTGAAAACTCTAGCATAGAAAACTCAATAGAAACCTTGTGAGATATGTTAGTATAACAAGCAAATCATAAACTTTAGGTATTGTTGTAAACCCATTAATATTTTGTTATTGCATAATACCTACTGTATTATAACTTATCCATAACTTATACCCCTGATTCAATTCATAGATTCATTAAAACAAGAAAATTATGCAACGAAAACAAAATGTATCAAAAACAGAAAAGTCTGTAATGATCTGAACAAACGCAATACTTCTGTGACTCCAAAACTTCTAAAAAATTAGGAATACCTGGGCAATTTTTCTATCAATTGCGTGTAAAAAAAAATCAGATTTTATCACTTCTAGTGAATTTATACAATTCTTCTACTGGGCGCAAAAGTTTTTGTTTTTCACAGAATCAAATCAACTATCAACCAAATCATCCCAAAGGTTTTACTTGGCACAAAAACAAAGTAGAACACAAAAACACAATCATAACTAGGGGTGGGCATAAAAACCAAGTAACCGAAGACCGAACTGAAGCCGAAACAAAAAAACCGAATTTTCAGTTTTTAATACTAGCATAGGAAAATTCGGTTCTACATGTGCTAACCAAATTTAATTCGGTCAATACGGTTTTTTGTTCGGTTAATCTAAGAAACCGAGTATACGTCAGGTACAGCCCGCGCTCCCGAACTCACGAGCTTCTCCCCGCGCTCACGAAGCCACGAGCTTCTCCCGCGCTCACGCCTGGCTTCGCGTCATTTTTTTGGGCTATCCGCTCGGTAGCCTTGTGCGCGGAGATTTCCGCATGGGCCAAGCTGACTACCCGCGTGCAAGGCCCAAGATGTTATGGGCTTTCTTTGGCCGTGTGAGGCTGTTGTGGTTTCCACGTACATGCATGTGATCGGAAGTAGCAGAGGGCATAGTTAGTTTAGTACCACCTCATCTAGCCAAACATATTCGGGTGAAAAGCTTGCCTATACAATAGCGTTGTTGGAAGGAATCAACGCAACAGAAATTCCTTCGGGCCGTTCGCCAAGTAAGGTATAAACCGTACACCAAACCGAATTACTCGGTTAACTGAATGATTGATTAGTTCACAGTTGTTGCCTTATTCGGTTTTCAACTTTGTTAAGAAAATTTACAAATAAACCGAATGGTAGAAACCGAAAATTCGGTTTATACCGGATGCCCACCCCTAATCATAACAATAGCATAATTGTGTGAACACAAAAAAAACTATTGAGTTGTCTCCCAACAAGCTCTTTCTTTATAGCCATTAATATAGGCTTGGGATTTTATTGACGCTCACATGAAAGATAATAATTGAAACACAAAGAGCGCATCATGTAGCAAGTGAAAAATACATTTAAGTCTAACATACTTTCGTATGCATAGGCATTATATAAGCAAACAAATTATCAATACAAGAAATATCTAGCATATACAAGGGAGAAGAATAAAACATTGACGATCTCAACATAACAAGAGGTAATTTAGTAACATGAAAATTTCTCCAACCATATTTTGCTCTCTCATAATAAGTACATGTAGGATCATAATAAAATTCAACTATATAGCTATCATATAAAGTTTTCTCTTCATGATCCTCATGCATGCAAATCATATAAACTTCCAAGACAGTGGGATTATTACTACCTAAAGTTGACACTCTTCCAAACCCACTTCCAATATTATTGCAAACATTATTATCAATATCATATTCATCATGAGGCTTAAATAAAATTTCAAAATCATAAGAAACATTATCACCCCAATCATGATCATTGCAATAAGTAGTGGATATAACAAAATTATCATCCCCAAGCTTGTAGCTTTGCATATCATTAGCACAATTGATATTAATAGAATTTATAATAGCATCATTGCAATCATGCTTTTCATTCAAGGAGCTATCAAGTATGGGTGAAATAACAATAATTTCATTTTTAACATAAGGAACTATAACAAGTTCATCTCCATAAGTATCATTAATATTGGCATCGTGGCCATAAGAATAGCACGCATCACGTTCATCAAGAGGGGATATTTCAATCGAATCAACAAGATCATAATTATCTATAGATTCATGCATATCATTATTTTCTTCCAAAGTAGCATACATGCTCTCAATAAATTTATTAACATAGACATTAGGAGCATAGTTTTCATAGCAATATTTAAGTATGAAAAAAAATCAGATTTGTAGAGAGTAGCATCATACTTTTCAATCAAAGAAGCAATTTCATAAGCACCCTTGAAAGAAACAAATTCTTCAATTTGTTCGATATCATAGTAACTATAAACACCGTTGGAATAAGAAGATAGGATTTCATTATCATTAAACTCACATAGGTAGGGAAGGTGTTTTTTAGGGTTCTCAGAGCAACAAGTAAAATCATAAATTTCACATAGATTCCAAGCATAGCATAGCAAACAATTTATTTGATTTCATAAGAGTCTCTCTTTTTGAGACAAACGATGACACACAAAATAAGCATGCTCATCTAACTATTTCCCTCAACTAAACTAGTTGGGGTTTCAGCACGAGCACAAATGGATCGAATATGATCCAAGTAGAAAACTTTAAGTGGATTGATGTCTACTACGCAACTTTATTCTTGTAGACACGTGTTGGGCCTCCAAGTGTAGAGTTTTGTAGGACAGTAGCAATTTTCCCTCAAGTGGATGGCCTAAGGTTTATCAATCCGTGGGAGACGTAGGATGAAGATGGTCTCTCTCAAACAACCCTGCAACCAAATAATAAAAAGTCTCTTGTGTCCCCAACACATCAAATACAATGGTAATTTGTATAGGTGCACTAGTTCGGCGAAGAGATGGTGATACAAGTGTAATATGGATAGTAGATATTGATTTTTGTAATAAGAACAATAAAAAACAGCAAGGTAGCAATTGATAAAACGGAGCACAAACGGTATTGCAATGCTTGAAAATGAGGCCTAGGGTCCGTACTTTCGCTAGTGCAATCTCTCAACAATGCTAATATAATTGGATCATATAACCATCCCTCAACATGCGATGAAGAATCACTCCAAAGTTCTTATCTAGCAGAGAACATAAGAAGAAATTGTTTGTAGATATTCTTTCCGATTGATCTGTCCAAGAGTTCGTACTAAAATAACACCAAGTTATTCTTTCCGATCGATCTATCAAGAGTTCGTACTAAAATAACACCAAGTTATTATTTCTGATCAATTTATCAAGAGTTCGTACTAAAATAACACCAAAGCAAATTCAGATTCATAATACTCAATCCATCACAAAGAACCTCAAAGAGTGCCCCAAGATCTCTACCGGAGAAACAAAAGATGAGAACGTGCATCAACCCCTATGTATAGATTACCCCAATATCACCTCGGGAATCCGTGAGTTGAGTGCCAAAACATATCTCAACTGAATCAATATAATACCCCATTGTCACCACGGGTATTCATATGCAAGACATATATCAAGTGCTCTCAAATCCATAAAAGTATTCAATCCGATAAAATGAATTCTCAAAGGGAAAACTCAATTCATCACAACAAGATAGAGAGGGGAAAACACCATATGATCTGACTATATTAACAAAGCCCGTGATACATCAAGATCATGCCATCTCAAGAACACGAGAGAGAGGGATTAAACACATACCTACTGGTACAAACCCTCAGCCCCGAGGGTGGACTACTCCCTCCTCAACATGGTGGCCGCCGGGATGATGAAGATGGCCTCCGGTGATGATTTCCCCCTTCGGCGGAGTGCCGGAACGGGGTCTAGATTGGTTTTTCGTGGCTACAGAGGCTTGCGTCGATGGAACTTCTAATATGGGGTTATTTTTGATGGTCCTCTCTATTTATAGGATTTTTGGCATCAGTTTCACGCGAAGATGGGCCTCAAGGTGAGCACAACCCACCGAGGCAAGCCGGGCCCACCAGGCGCGTCCTAGTGTCTTGTGCCCTACTCCTTCACCTTCTGGTCCTTTGACGAAGCTTCGGGGTCTCTTTTGTTCAAAAAAAATCGTCAAAAAGTTTTAGCTCATTTGGAGAACTTTAATTTCTACACAAAAAACAACACCACAGTAGTTCTGCTAAAAACAATGTCAGTCCGGGTTAGTTCCATGTGAATCATACCAAAACCATATAAAATTGTTGTAAACATGTCATGAATACTTCATAAATTATAGATACGTTGGAGACGTATCAGCATCCCCAAGCTTAATTCCTACTCGTCCTCGAGTAGGTAAATGATAAAAGAAATAATTTATGAAGTGTGAATGCTAGAAAAGTGCATAAGTTTGATCAATGATAATCTCAACCACTTTTCCTAGCATAATAACAACAATTATTTCTCATAAAATTTCTCGTGTTGAAGTAGCAACCAATTCACATGTTAAGGTTCAAACAATGAATTCTCTTGAAACTCAACAACCTATATTCTTAGTCACCAAACAATTGCAATTCAACTTATTCAACAGAGTCTAAGTAAGAGCTCCACATACTCAATCATCATATAGTCTTCCATGATTGCTACTACTCAAAGCATATTCCTAGAACAAATGGCATCCATCGAACACAAAGAAAGATAGGGGCTTAATATTTTTCCTCCCAACTCATTTATCATAGAGATAATTGTCAACAATAATAAATCATGATCAACTATATTTGACTTGTCATATGTGCCTAGATCTTTCCCCACCACATGATGCTTGACAACTAGAGAATAATTGAGGTTGAATGAGGATGTATACTATTGACTCAAAAAGTAAATACTGAAAAGTAAAAGATAGGCCCATTCGTAGAGGGAAACAGAGGTTGGCATGCGCTTTTTATTTGGATGCCCAAACTCTTAATGCAAAGGAACGTCACATTATATTACCCCTTATGATAGCAACCTTTATTATGCAGTCCGTCACTTTTATTACTTTGCCATCACAAGTTCGTACAATGCTCAATTTCCCTTATGAAAAGATCAAACATATTTAGGAGCAATTTTTATTGTTTTATGCACCGATGACAACTTACTTGAAGGATCTTAGTCAATACATAGGTAGGTATGGTGGACACTCATGGCAAGAAACTGGGTTTAAGGGTTTTTTGGATGCACAAGTAGTATCTCTACTTAGTACGAGTTTTTGGCTAGCAAAAGATCCTAGGCAAACACCACATGTTGGAGGATCCATGACAATATAACTTCTATGAAAATATACCCAAACATAACTCATTATGTTGTCTTCCTTGTCCAACTTCAACTAATTTTCTCAAGTTTGAAAATAATTAATGGGTATTCACAATCATAGAAGATGTCCAAGATAATGTATTTGTATGTGAAAGTTCTCTTCCTTATACTAATCATTCATGAATTGCTTGTATGACCAATATTGTGATTGTCAAGCTTCAAAAGATTTCACTTTCTAATCCCGATGTGAAGCTACTACTAGGCATGATATGAACATATAATTTCAACTTCATGATGTTCAATTCATTCAAAAATTTACTCATAGGATATAAGTGAAGAACAAGAGTAAATGACAAGCTACTCCAAAAAAATATAAGTGAAGATCAAGCGAGTAGTTATGTAAATGGGTAGATATTTGAGGACTCTCTCTTATTTAAGAATTTCAGATCTAAGTATTTTATGAAAACATCAAGCAAAACAAAACAAAATGACATTCCAAGAATAGAACACATCATGTGAAGAAGCAAAAACTTAGGCTCAACCGATACTAACCGGTAATTATTGAAGAAGAAAGGTGGGATGCCTACCGGGGCATCCCCAAGCTTAGATGCTTGAGACTTCTTGAAATATTATCTTGGGGTGTCTTGGGCATCCCCAAGCTTAGATGCTTGAGACTTCTTGAAATATTATCTTGGGGCGCCTTGGGCATC